>NW_019245626.1:0-1493 GCF_002742605.1 Olea europaea var. sylvestris
CACAACTTCATCGTGACCTATAAGGGATTTTGGCCATTTTTCGAAAGAATGAGCAATTTTATGTTTGGAAGGCTTGGATAGTCAGTGCACGAAGAATTGAGCGCAACTTTTGCACACGGTGTCCGTTTTGGCACATAAGTACTTTTTGGAAATGTAGCGATCCTTTTGGATTGAACTCACTACTTCATCGTGACGTATGAGGGACTTTGGCCATTTTTTGGAAAAAGTGAGCAGTTTTATGCTTGGAAGGCTTGGATAGTCGGCGAACGAAGAATTGAGCGTAACTTTTGCACACGGTGTCCGTTTTGGGCCCATAAGTACTTTTTGGAAATGTAGCGACCCTTTGGGATTGAACTCACTGCTTCATCGTGTCGTATGAGGGATTTTGGCCTTTTTTTGGAAAGAGTGATCTGTTTTATGTTTGGAAGGCTTGGATAGTCGGCGTACGAAGAATTGAGGGTACCTTTTGCAAACGGTGTCCGTTTTAGGCCCATAAGTACTTTTTGGAAATGTAGCGACCCTTTGGGATTGAACTCACTGCTTCATCGTGACGTATGAGGGATTTTGGCCTTTTTTTGGAAAGAGTGATCTGTTTTATGTTTGGAAGGCTTGGATAGTCAGCGTACGAAGAATTGAGCGTAACTTTTACACACGGTGTCCGTTTTGGCACATACGTACTTTTTGGAAATGTATCGACCGTTCGGATTGAACTCACTACTTCGTCGTGGCGTATGAGGGATTTTGGCCATTTTTTGGAAAGAGTGAGCAGTTTTATATTTGGAAGGCTTGGATAGTCGGCGTATGAAGAATTGAGGGTAACTTTTGCACACGGTGTCCGTTTTGGGCCCATCAGTACTTTTTGGAAATGTAGCGACCCTTTTGGATTGAACTCACAACTTCGTCGTGACCTATAAGGGATTTTGGCCATTTTTCGAAAGAATGAGCAATTTTATGTTTGGAAAGCCTGGATAGTCGGCGTACGAAGAATTGAGCGTAACTTTTGCTCACGGTGTCCATTTTGGGCCCATACGTACTTTTTGGAAATGTAGCGACCGTTTTGGATTGAATTCACCACTTCGTCGTGACGTATGACGAATTTCGGCCATTTTCTGAAAGAATTAGCACTTTTATAGTTGGAAGGCTTGGATAGTCGGCGTACGAAGAATTGAGGGTACCTTTTGCACACGGTGTCCGTTTTAGGCCCATAAGTACTTTTTGGAAATGTAGCGACCCTTTAGGATTGAACTCACTACTTCGTCGTGACGTATGAGGGATTTTGGCCATTTTTCGGAAAGAGTGAGCAGTTTTATGTTTGGAAGGCTTGGATAGTCAGTGTACGAAGAATTGAGCGAAACTTTTGCACACGGTGTCCGTTTTGGCACATAAGTACTTTTTGGAAATGTAGCGACTGTTTTATATTGAACTCACTACTTCGTCGCGACGTATGAGGGATTTTGGCCATTTTTTGGAAAGAGTGAGCAGTTTTATGTTTG
>NW_019245627.1:0-1493 GCF_002742605.1 Olea europaea var. sylvestris
CACAATCGAGACGATACGACCTAAAGGTTAATTGGGCCATTGAAGCATCTGAAATATTTTAGTGTTGCTTGTGGTCCAATCCGCTTTCTTGGGTGGCCATAATTGAGAGAGATTACTTGTGAGCCCATTTCCTTACTTATTGGGCCTCTACTTTGACCCAATAATTAACCTAGCTATACTTACCATACTTGGGCCATTATTACTTGATAAATTGGGTCTCCTTTTGTCTTGTGAAAAGACGTCCTCTATCTCTCTCTGTGTTTAGCCGTTTTGCGAGATTTCTTCGACTCTTTCTGCCTTCTTTTGATTTCTAACTATTGTGGTGATAATATATGAGATATAGTGCACCTTTGTGGTCTCCTAAGTGAACTATCTCATTAGCAACCAGAAGTGAAAGCTTGGTTATTATCTTAGGTCGTTGTTATCGAGTTGTGATGTTAATAGTTTGAAGAAACTGAGCCTGGGCAAGCTTTGGTGCTCAATATGCATTCAACATGATGTTAGTTTCAAATGGGCATAAGTAAAAAAGACCTCTAGCCAGCTCTATTATAGAGCTTCAGCCATTGTAATACTCCTTCATCCACTTTGTAAAATTTATTTTTAATAAATTATATTTTCGTCCTTCAACTATCTTGTTAAATTAAATCACTCCCTACTATTTCCATCGACAAAGTATACTCCACATAAATACACTAAACCGTCTAAACCTATTTACTGTTAAGAATCATTATTGGTATCATAGCTACGTTCAATTAATATTGGGTGTAACCATATACTATGACAGACGCTTCTCGTTCATCAATTTTATCCCAACATTTAATGGAGACAATTATGATTTTTGGTCCATCAGAATGAAGACATACTTTTGTGTGCAAGATTTATAGGATGTCGTTAATGACGGGTATGCTGGCCTAAATAAAATTTTCACTCTAATTGATACACAAAAGAAGGAACTTAAAGAGAATCAACATAAAGGCTCTCTAAAACTACTTGTTCTACAAATGAGCTTGTCTAATACATATTTTCCAAGAATCATAGGAGCTAAAATGGCAAAAGAGGTTTGGGATAAATTGAATGAGGAGTTCTACAGTAGTGACAAGGTACGTACTTGTCGCCTTCCAACTTCAAGAAGGAATTTTGAGAATCTAAAAATGAAAGGTTCTGAAACCGCGAAAGATTATTATTCAAGAACTGATGAAATAGTAAATCAACTAAAATCTTATGGAGATGATATCCTTGAAAAGCATGTCGTTGGAAAAATTTTAATTACTTGCAGAAAAAAATATGATCCAATTATTGCAGCTATTAAGGAGTCTAAAGATATAGATAAATTAACATCTGCAGAATTGATGAGTTTACTAGAAGCACATGGAAAAAAATTAGAAAGACATTATGAAATTGACACAGAAAACACTTTTCAATCTAAATATGCAGTATCAGAAATCTAAAGATGAAAGAAACTTCTAAAAACAATGAATCCCAAAGAAAAGAAA
>NW_019245628.1:0-1493 GCF_002742605.1 Olea europaea var. sylvestris
CCAAGTGATAGATGAATCTAGCCTTGGGACCATTAATTGTGGTTCGACACGTGGTAAGCTCAATGTTGTGCCATATGAACAGCCACTAGATAACTATTGACGGCGTAAGCTCAATCTGATGCCATTTAGCACTTTGTGGTAACCAAACATTCTCTTATGAAAGCAAAACCCCCTCTATACCTCATTCTAATGGAAATCAGTGAGAATTGGGACAATGTTTGATAGTATTCATGCATGACCTTAGATAAGAGCATAATCTATTTGTCCCTTATCCATATCTGGTGTAGATGCTTCAACCCTGAGGTGCTTGTCTCACTATTGAAGTTGGCATAGAATTCTCAAACAAGTCCTTCATATATCGGGTGCAGTATTTTTATCACTTTTTTCCATCCTCAATTTCGTACTAAGGTCACAATCTCAAACCTCGAGAAGTCCTCAAGTTTATCTAACCTCTCCACGAGTAATGCACTGTGGCTAATGATGTCATTATATCTTGATGAGGTCTCTCGATTCAAAATCTCTATATATTCCCCATCGAGTTCTCGACTGCGTGTTGTACTAGATATAGAGACAAGTTTCTTCTTTTCTTTTGAAGTCCTCTTTGGAGGCATCCTATCAAACAAGCACGTATAGAAAACATTAGTCCACATATTATTAAGTGAGATGCAACGCATGGTTGGATACTACAAATCCCCCCCAAACTTACTTCAAAACACATGTATACAATGATCGCATTCAAAGAATTCAAGTAATGAAACTATTCAAAGCATAAAGCGACGAGATGATGACAAGGATGATGAAATGTGTAATGAAGTAAGGTTGATAACTCACAAAAGTCAGTGTGTGGCTCACAAACCCGAAATCAACTTCAACAATGTGAATTCTCCATTTTGACCCATGATCGATCAAGGAGGTTCCCTTACGAGAAACGATGGGAAAAATCATAATTTTTCGGAACAATCTTTGGACATTTGAAAGATAATATATTGATCGTACTCCTATTCAAATTTGAGGTCAAATGGAGTTTGTTTGGGTTAGATGATAGAAAGATGAAGTAAGAAACGTAAGGTGACTTGTGTCCTACCATATCAAGCCACGGTCTGCTAATTCGAGAGGGATGTGATCTACTATAATTTCAATGAATTCAAACACCAAAGACAGTCCCATAGGCATACTAACAATGTCAATTGAGAGATAAACCCTAATCAACATAAACTTTCATCTAGGCAATTGATCAAACATCTAGTAGACAACTTTTTTTGTTTTAAAAATTTGATGAAAATTGAGTTCAGCCCAAGCCATTATTTTCGCAATTCAATCCCAATCAATTTCTCCACAATCTACCCAACGCCCATACTTCTCAATCAATCAAAGTTATCCTCAAAACAACAAAGTCTCAATTGTATAGAAAAGAGACAAAGAGAGATTGAGGACATATCATGTGTTGCTTTTTGATGAAGAAAAATTTAAGAATTGAAGGCATAATTGATGAA
>NW_019245629.1:0-1493 GCF_002742605.1 Olea europaea var. sylvestris
TTGGAATCGGTGGTCACATATTATTTGGTCAATTGTGACTAGTGAATTGGTTAATCAGTGACCAATAAATAAAATAAATAATGTGTGATCAATGAAAAAGATAAATTGTGACTAAAAAATAATGTGTAACCTAAAAAATTAATAAATTGTGATTGTTGTGACCTATAATATTAGTGATATGTGACCTATAAGTAAATTGTGATTTTCGATCTGTGACCGTTTGAATGGTTGTGAGCAATTATCTACGTGATTGCTATTAATAATTGGAAATGTGACCTGATAATTGTGACTGCGACCTCTGATTGTGAATTACAATTGATTAAGTTGTGATCGAAAAATTAATTGTGACTTGAAAATTGTGATTGTGACTTCCGATTGTGACTCACTTTTGATTAAATTGTGATTGAAAAAAAATAATTGTGACCAATTAATTCAATAATTTGCAATGAGTAAATACGTTGTGATCAATAATATTTTTGAATATGTGACCTATAAATTTTGTGAATTTGCAATCAAAAACCATCCTGTGACTTATAAAAATTTTGATTTGTGACCAAGAAATTAGTTGTGATCAATAATTTGATAATTTGTGACTAAAAATTAATTCGTGACTAATTAATTAGATAACTGTGACCAAAAATTATCCCGCGACCTATAAATTTTTTTATTCGTGACCTAAGAATAATATGTGACCTATAAAATTTTCGATCTGTGACCAATAATTTGATTAGTTGTGATTAAAGATTAATCCGTGACTAATTAATTTTTTAATTTGTGACCAATGAACAAACTGTGACCTATAAAATTTTTGAATTGTGATCGTAAAATAATTTTTGACATAAAATTTTTGATTTGTGACCAAAAAATAATAAGTGACTAATTAAATTGTTAAATTGTGACCAAATTGTATAAATATGTGACCTAAATATATTTAATTAATAAATTAATTAAATCATAAATATATTTTAATAAAAATCTAATTTTTGAAGTTAGAAACTTGTTTTCTTAATTTTGAAATATATCATACTTAATCTCTTGTTTATCAAATTTTCCCTTTCCACTATGGTCTACCTACGTACATTGGGTATTGGTCTGGACCAGAATTCATTGGTTTAATATGGGCTTATTTGGGCCCAATAAGAAGTCTACTTATACAAATGGAATCAAGACTGGCCTAACCCGTAATTATATTTTTATATTTATCTCTTCTATTTAATGCCTTTGCTATAGAGATGGATCCTCACCATTAACAAATTTTTTTCATAAGATAGGAAAAAGCCGATCCGATGTAGATATTTGTAGCACCCTTGTTGACGGCGTAGGCTACGCCACCAATGAAATATGCTTCGAAACCATTTCTAGAGTGTCAGGATCAATTCTTGTGGTCCCATAAACAACCATATCATCAATTGTACTATGTTTTGAAGAACCCAAATGCACCGACACCACAACATTCATGCACCCACCACCACCACGATATATTAAGAATTGAT
>NW_019245630.1:0-1493 GCF_002742605.1 Olea europaea var. sylvestris
CCTTGGAAGATTCCGAATTTTCTTGATCTTCTTTAACCGATGAATTTTACAACTCTAGCCTATACATGAGTACATCATTCTATGCATCTTTGTCTTCTAGAGACTTTGTTAATTTTTCAATAACTAAAGCCATTTGTTAAATTCAGTCATTTATGCCTAATGTCGCTTTTGTGACCATCACTGACTCGAGTGATTCTTCAGATTAAATATAGTCTCTCCATCTTTGTAGAGAAGTGTCATGAGATGATCCAGAGAAGGATTTTCCATTGGAGTCAGAACTAGAACGAAAGCTTTTTGCCGAACTCTTGGTCTTTTCTATTGAACGGGAGTTTAGCTTTTTGAAAGAAATTTTTATTTTGCCTTTGTTGAAGAACTTCTTTAGTGGTAGGACCAGTTGAGTTTTTTCATTTTTTGTTTAGGCCCTCGTCACATCTAAGAGTTCGGCAGGGGTCTCTTCAAGATGAGTCATTAACTTTTTTCTTGCCATTGTTGACACAATGGTTGAAACTTGAAGATTTTAAGATCAAAAGATGAGAGGACAATGAGGTCCCAACAAACGTGCCAAGAAATTCGTACGAATAATTTAGTGTATTAAAATACAAAAATCGTTACAATTTGTATTTTGAGAAATACAAATGGATATTAATCTTCTTGTAATTGTGAAATTGTAAAGATCATCTGATTAATTATTTGAACGTTTGCATATGAGGGGCCACGTGGCTTGAATTCTGATATATGAGAATTTGTAGAAAATTTGATTTGTTGAACTTGACTTGTTTGACACTCGGATCTTAGGGTTTGGACTTGGACTTGAATTTAATTTGATTTGAAGAATACTCTAATCTTCTTAGACTTGACTTGGACTTACTTGATTCGAAAAAGATTTTGATCTTCTTGGTTTTAGTCAGATTTAGACTTGAAAGAATTCCTTCTCTTTCTTCAGCTTTAAAATTTCTTCAGTACTTCGTGATTGTCTTCTGCACTTTCATTTGATCAATTTCATGGACCTTTAGTCCTATTTATACGAGAAAACTTGTGCTGATTTTGGTATTGATATATATATATCTATATAGACTTGGATTTAATTTGATTGGACTGATTATTTAGATCAACCCAATCCATTTTATTTATTTATTCTTTTTATTTCTATAACATATTCTAACCGTAGCCAAATCTCTCTCCCTCTTTTGCGCTCATATTATTTCTTGTCCGAACGTTGATTTGACCGTAGAAGTACGAATGGTCGTCGGACCCCTTTCTCAAATGGTAGACTTTACTTTCTAATGGGATGTTTAGTGTACAGATGATTCTACGTGGAGAGGACATGGTTAGAATTCTAGTGATGTACTTTTTCATGTCAACAAATTGGCACCGTACGATGAAACTAAACATTAACCATGTTCTCACCATAGCAAAAAAATTGATAATTTTTCAACAGTTCTTTACCAAAAATGACAAAGATAGCAACTAGAGATGAAAGAAAAATGGCCACA
>NW_019245631.1:0-1493 GCF_002742605.1 Olea europaea var. sylvestris
AAATGACGAAATTGCCCTTGGCGCAGTTTTTGTTTCCGATCAACCTGTCAAATTTTAGCCCATTCCGACACCGTCGCGAAAAAAGTAGAAATTTCCCCCAGCGCAATTTTTGTTTCCCATCAACCTGCAGAATTTTAGCCCATTCCGACACCGTCGCGAAAAATGACGAAATCGCCCCTGGCGCGGTTTTTTTTTCCGATCAACCTATCAAATTTTTGCCAATTCCAACACCGTCGCGAAAAATGACGAAATTGCCCCTGGAACGATTTTTGTTTCCGATCAACCAGTCAAATTTGAGCCCATTCCGACACCGTCGCGAAAAATGACGAAATTGTCCGTGGCACGATTTTTGTTTCCGATCAACCTGCAAAATTTTAGCCCATTCCGACACCGTCGCAAAAAATGACGAAATTGCCCCCGGCGCGATTTTTGTTTCCGATCAACCTGTCAAATTTTAGCCCATTTCGACACCGTCGCAAAAAATGATGAAATTGCCCCAGGCACGATTTTTGTTTCCGATCAACCTGTCAAATTTGAGCACATTCCGACATCGTCGCAAAAATGACGGAATTCCCCTGGCGCAGTTTTTGTTTCCGATCAACCTGTCAAATTTTAGCCCATTCCGACATCGTCACGAAAAATGACGAAATTTCCCGTGGCACGATTTTTGTTTCCGATCAACCTGTCAAATTTTAGCCCATTCGAATCCGTCGCGAAAAATGACGAAATTGCCCCTGGCGCGGTTTTTGTTTCCGATCAACCTGTCAAATTTTAGCCCATTCAGATACCGTCGCGAAAAATGACGAAATTGCCCCTGCCGCAGTTTTTGTTTCCGATCAACCTGTCAAATTTTAGCCCATTCCGACACCGTCGCGAAAAATGACGAAATTGCCCCTGGCCCGATTTTTGTTTCCGATGAACCTGTCAAATTTTAGCCCATTCGACTCCGTCGCGAAAAATGACTAAATTGCCCCTGGGGCCGTTTGGTTTCTGATCAAACAGTCAAATTTTAGCCCATTTCGACACCGTCGCGAAAAATGACGAAATTGCCCATGGCGCGATTTTTGTTTCCAATCAACCGTCAAATTTTAGCCCATTCCGACACCGTCGCGAAAAATGACGAAATTGCCCCCGGCGCGATTTTTGTTTTCGATCAACCTGTTAAATTTTAGCACATTTCGACACCGTCGCGAAAAATGACGAAATTACCCCTGGCACGATTTTTGTTTCCGATCATCCTGTCAAATTTGAGCCAATTCCGACACCGTCGCGAAAAATGACGAAATTGCCCCTGGCGCAGTTTTTGTTTCCGATCAACCTGTCAAATTTGTGCCCATTCCGACACCGTCGCAAAAATGACGAAATTGCCCCTGGCGCAATTTTTGTTTCCGATCATCCTGTCAAATTTGGGCCCCATTCCGACACCGTCGCGAAAAATGACTAAATTGCCCCCGGCGCCGTTTTTGTTTCCGATCAACCTGTCGAATTTGAGC
>NW_019245632.1:0-1493 GCF_002742605.1 Olea europaea var. sylvestris
AGCTGGCACTTATCTAGAGCCTAAGACGAAGAAGAAATTACATCAGCTCATCTGAGTAATGCAAAATTCAATCTAGAGACAAATTTATATTCCTTTTACCAAACCCACCTCCCAAATCTGTTCATCTGTATACTCTTCAAGAGGGTCCAGGTTACTTCGAACTGTCCCCTCAAACATGGTCGGATCCTGTGGAATTATGCTCAATCTTGATCGCAAATCGTGCAGTCCAATTGATAAGATATTTGTTGTATCAATAAATATTTGTCCATCGGCAGGTTCAACAATGCGAAAGAGGGTCTGTATAAGAGTTGATTTACCACTGCCAGTCCTCCCGACTATTCCAGTCCTCTTCCCTCCAAAGAAAGTACACGTGATGCCTCGTAACACAAGAGGCATGTGTGGAGCATACCGGACCTACAATCCAAACTAATCTCCATTAGCTCAAGATACAGAGTTCAATACAAACCCCGAATCGTCAAGATGATTTACCAGTAACTTCTTAAAAAAAATCACCTGAAGGTTTTGAATACTAATCTCTCCATTTGATGGCCATTGACTCTCTGGCCTAATTGATTCTACAACAAGAGGTGGCTCACTCGGTACAGAACTGTACTGAAGTATTCTTTCAACCGATATAATCATATTTTCCATCCTGCAAAGACTCCATACTACCCATGCTTGTAACATGTTTAGATTAAGCCCATACGTTACTGCTAAGCCAGCAGCACCTTCAAATTATTAATAAGAAGAATAGAAAGAGTTAGCCATCTATGTCATATGTATAAATGCAGGTTTCATATGAAATAATAAAACTTACTTGGATCAATGGTTCCTTTCGGGATCAAGATCAAGAAAATCAATGAAAAGGAAAAAGTAAATAGTGACAACACGTCCAAGCGAACACATAACCACTCCATCGCACCAGCAGTATGGAACTTTGGCCGAGAATATGCATCAATGAGTTTCATGCTTGTGTCACGGAATCTGGATTCCTGATCAAAACTTCTAATCGTGCTTGATCCGGAGAGGGTCTCCGAAAAGTGCTGTATTACAGGTGCTTTGCACACCCCAACTAATCGGGAAAGTTCTCGTGCTGATTGTATGTAATATTTCTACAGAAGACGAAAGATGAGTTATAGTTTCAAAGAAGTCGGATAGAATATCCTTATGTATGATGCAATAATGAGACTTAAAAGCTGCATTAAGTTATCTAAAGAGACTATTCACGCTACCTGTAACCATATGCAAATTGCAATCACGGGAATGAAAACGATGAAGACCTGCCATGCAACTAGCGACATAACCACGATAATTCCTATAAGCTGTATTAATGTAAAAGCGAAACTCGCAACTGAAGGTGCAATGTTCAAATCCACTGCAATTTGGTCTGTTGATGCCTGTCACAGTATACCATCATCCCTTAGCAATAATAATGTGTCCCAATTTAAAGAAATGGTAAAAAATATAAAGTTCCCAAATACAAGAAAAACTTG
>NW_019245633.1:0-1493 GCF_002742605.1 Olea europaea var. sylvestris
CTGATTTGCACATATGAAAAGTTTGAGCTTATAGTTGCAATTTTTTTCTTTTTTTTTGTTTTGTTTAAATAGTAGGGTATTTTGTTCGTTTTACGTTAAAACTGATAAAAAGGATGTTTAGCGCAAAGAAAGGTGGAAATAGGGGCAAAAATGCCAAAAAATGAAATGTATGGACGTTTTCCACAATAAGCTTGAAAGGTAGGGACGTTTTGTGCCAATGACCCTTTTGAAAAATGGGGCTAAAAACAAAGGTTTAGTATTTTTGCAATTCAAACAATTAAACTAAATAATCCTGTCAAGGTGGACCACGTGAAAAAACAAGGGCATGAGATATTTATTTCAAAGCATACACATTACAACGCATATCAAAAACTTACAGGTATCAATTTGTGTGGGAACTGAAGACCATCAGAGCCAATAAATGCTCCTCCATTAACCCTCTCATTCTGTAGTGTTTCCCCTGTAGAATGAACACAATTGAGTTAATAAAGGTCCTGCGAGAAAACTCAAATATTAAAAAACTTCACATTTCACGAGTCCTTGTAATTCCAACATTTTTAAGGAGAGCCTTATAATGAGTCCATAAGGAGTTGATAAACCAAAGCTTTTTATATTGACAATTAAATAATCTTTGTTAACATCTCAAAGTGGAAAGAGGAGAGTAGAATGGGATGGATCAAGTCTCTACCAGTTAAAGAAAGATAACATAACTAAAAATGAACATAGTGAAGAGTGCGCATGGGTGTGGGTGTGGTCTGAAAAAGAGACGAATAGAGAGGGACTAAACATGAACTGTCAATAAAAAAAAAAAATTATTTTTGTGAGGAAAGTTATTTACCAAATTTATCTAGAGGCACAATAACTGTCCCTTTCAACAAATGTGATAACTAAGAAAAAGAAGAAACATCGGTCAAGAGCAAATGAAAAAGAAATCCATGAATTTATCTTTACTAATTAGCTTATATAAACAAAAACAACTAACGGTATGAGATATTTATTGACAAGTATACTACCAGAAGAATTGCCTAATTTATGTTAAAAACTCTCTCGCCAATCTTAGCGGAGAGGGTAAGAAGACAACACTTCACAGATTATGAAGTTAAAGAACAGAAAGATGAGGATTAAGAATATCACAGAAGGCATGACAGCATTTTAAATGTCACGGTAAGTTAAAACCTTGGTCAAGAATAGGTCATGGAAAGCTCTTCCTTTCTCCTTCAACTTTACTACATCCAAAGTGCTGGGAGAAAGCAGAGGAAACAAGATTACTTCATAGCATAGAACCGTGAACAAACATGACATATAGATCAAAGAAACATAATTTGATTCTCCTCAACCAACCCCCAACCCTGGCCTCCTCCCAAAAAAGGTGCAAAATCATAATTAGAAATGGAAACAGAACGGGAACATTAACTGTCAAAGGAGACAATGTTTTGTTCGTAGAAGTTGGCATCTTTTTATAGGATTAGTTTAACCATCCCATCTAAGAGCTT
>NW_019245634.1:0-1493 GCF_002742605.1 Olea europaea var. sylvestris
TCAAAAGAGTTATTAATCATCTCTTTGAATTTAAAATCAAAACTCTCAAAATTTAATTCTCAATCATTCTTCCTGAATGGATCGTCGAAGAAGTCAAATTCAATGATACTCTTTTTACAGAAGAGTATTTTCCAGCCAAACAAATTGTTACTATCTAGAGTACTTTGTCAAATAATCTTCCAATGCCAGATTCATATAACTCATCAAAAGTTTATTGTCCTAAAGAAGAAAAGATTATATTCAAAATTTATGTAAGAGAAATTCAAAAATTAGATCAAAATCTATTCTTACTGCAAAGAAAAAGTTTGAAACAAATATTGACAATTCAAGATTGCAATTAATGTTTCATGATGAACATTATGCCATTTTTACTGATGAAGAAAAATGGACTCAAACTCAAGTTCTTTTGATTAGGAAAATATTCGATGGTGAAATATCAATGTCTCAAGATTGTTTTGATGATCTTTATCAACGTAATGAAGAACCTTTTCAAGGACCTAACCTCGATTATGCTGATGAAGAATTATTCAATCTCAATAATTTGCTTGAATATTGATCTATGAAGATAAAATAAAAGCAAATGTCAAAAGATGGAATTATTATGGTGGTATCTTTCAAAAAGTGGTGATGATCAATCAAGAAGATACAGTCAAAAGTTATGACGAAAATTGATGCCTTCTTTTCAAAATGGGAGACAAAGAAAAGATTCTTTGAAAACGTTTCTTATGGTATTTTAAGTTTTGCAAATGGACGGTGCAAAAATTTCAAAAGTTGCAATTATTCGATATTCCTTTTCCAAATTGAAGAAATTTTCAGGTCTGAAACTCAAGATTTCAAGTATAAAAGAAGATCAAGTGTTTAAGATCTCCTCATATTTAATTGAGTGTAGCTCTCAAGAGAGTTGATTTGGACCCTTACAACTAGAACCAGACCCAAAAATTGAAGAAAATCTAGAAAACTTAGAATTTTTAGATAATTTATCTTTAGAAACTTAAAAACGGATTTTATACCAAGAAATAAAGAATTAATAATTTTTAACAAGACATCTTCTAAGATAGATAGTATAAACAAAATTTTAGAATTAGATGAAAAGATTCAAATAATAGAAGAAGACCCTATAAAACATTGGGATAAAAATAAAATAGAAGCTCAATTAGAAATAATAAATGAAAACATAAAAATTAGAACAGCAGAAATAAAACATACGAATCAAGATATAGAAGATTTTAACATATATATTAAAGAATTATTAGATTTAAAAGTAATAAGACCGTCTAGTCGTCAACACAGATCAGCAACCTTTATGGTTAAAAATCATAGTGAAATAGATGAAAAGCAAGAATGGTAATAAACTGTAAAAAATTAAACGATAATACTGTATAAGATGGATATAAGATACCAGATAAGGATATGCTAATAAATAAAATACAAAACAGCAAGATATTTTCTAAATTTGATTGTAAATCTGGATTTTGGCAAATAAAAATGTCAAA
>NW_019245635.1:0-1493 GCF_002742605.1 Olea europaea var. sylvestris
GTGTCCATTTCGGGCCCATAAGTACTTTTTGGAAATGTAGCGACCGTTTTGGATTGAACTCACAACTTCGTCGTGACGTATGAAGGACTTTAGCGATTTTTCAAAACAATGAGCACTTGCATATTTGGAACGCTTGGACAGTCGGCGTACGAAGAATTCAGCGTAACTCTTGCGCACGGTGTCCGTTTCGGGCCCACAAATACTTTTTGGAAATGTAGCGACCGTTTTAGATTAAACTTAAGACTTCGTCGTGACGTATGAGGGATTTCGGCAATTTTTCGAAAGAATGAGCGCTTGCATATTTGGAATGCTCGGATAGTCGGCGTACGAAGAATTGAGCGTAACTTTTGCACACGGTTTCCGTTTCGGGCCCATAAGTACTTTTTGGAAATGTAGCGACCGTTTTAAATTGAACTCACGACTTCATTGTGACGTATGAGGGATTTTAGCGATTTTTTGAAAGAATGAGCACTTGCATATTTGGAACGCTTGGATAGTCGGCGTAAGAAGAATTCAGTGCAACTTTTGTACACGGTGTCCGTTTCGGGCCCACAAGTACTTTTTGGAAATGTAGCGAACGTTTTGGATTGAACTTAAGACTTTGTCGTGACGTATGAGGAATTTCGGCCATTTTTTGAAAGAATGAGGACTTGCATATTTGGAACGCTTGGATAGTCGGCGTACGAAGAATTCAGCGTAACTTTTGCACACGGTGTCCGTTTCGGGCCCATAAGTACTTTTGTGAAATGTAGCGACCGTTTTGGATTGAACTCACAACTTCGTCGTGACGTATGAGAGATTGTAGCGATTTTTCGAAAGAATGAGCACTTGTACATTTGGAACGCTTGGATAGTCGGCGTACGAAGAATTCAGCGTAACTATTGCGCACGGTATCCGTTTCAGGCCCACAAGTACTTTTTGGAAATGTAGCGACCGTTTTGGATTGAACTCACCACTTCGTCGTGATGTATGATGGATTTTAGCGATTTTTCGAAAGAATGAGCACTTACATATTTGGAACGCTTGGACAGTCGGCGTACGAAGAATTCAGCGTAACTATTGCGCACGGTATCCGTTTCAGGCCCACAAGTACTTTTTGGAAATGTAGCGACCGTTTTGGATTGAACTCACCACTTCGTCGTGATGTATGATGGATTTTAGCGATTTTTCGAAAGAATGAGCACTTGCATATTTGGAACGCTTGGATAGTCGGCGTACGAAGAATTGAGCGTAACTTTTGCACACGGTGTCCGTTTCGGGCCCATAAGTACTTTCTGGAAATGTAGCGATCATTTTGGATTGAACTCACAACTTGTCCTTGACGTATGAGGGATTTTAACGTTTTTTCGAAAGAATGAGCACTTGCATATTTGGAACTCTTGGATAGTCCACGTACGAAGAATTCAGCGTAACTTTTGCACACGATGTCCGTTTCGGGCCCACAAGTAGTTTTTCGAAATGTAGCGACCGTTTTGGATTGAACTTAAGACTTC
>NW_019245636.1:0-1493 GCF_002742605.1 Olea europaea var. sylvestris
AATATTTGAGAAACGTGCACCTGCATATTCGGACTGACGACGTTCGAAGAATTGAGCATAACTTTTGCAGACAGTGTCCGTTTCTGGGACCATAAGTACTTTTTGGAAATGTAGCGACCATTTTTGGTTTAGCTCACGATTTCGTAATGACGTATTAGGGTTCTCATCTTTTTTTTGAAGAACCACCACAAGCATATTGGGAACGCTTGGATTGTCGACCTTCGAAGAAATGAGCGTAACTTTTGCAGACGGTGTCCGTTTTGGGCCCATAAGTACTTTTCGAAAATGTAGCGACCGTTTTGGGTTTAGCTCACAAGTTCATAATGACGACTTTGGGTTTCTTCCTTTTTTGGCGAACGACCACTCGCATATTTGGAACGCTTGGGTTGTCGACCTTCGAAGAAATGAGCGTAACTTTTGCAGACGGTGTCCGCTTTGGGCCCATAAGTACTTTTCGGAAATGTAGCGACCGTTTTTGGTTTAGCTCACGATTTTGTAATGACGTATTATGGTTCTCATCCTTTTTTTGAAGAACGACCGCTCGCATATTGGGAACGCTTGGATTGTCGACCTTCAAAGAAATGAGCGTAACTTTTGCAGACGGTGTCCATTTTGGGCCCATAAGTAATTTTCGAAAATGTGGCGACCCTTTTGGATTGAACTCACAACTTCGTCGTGACGTATGAGGGATTTTGACCATTTTTTGAAGACGTGCACCTACATATTTGGACTGACAGCATTCGAAGAATTGAGCATAACTTTTGCGGACGGTGTCCGTTTTTGGACCGTAAGTACTTTTCGAAAATGTAGCGACCATTTTGGGTTTAGCTCACGATTTCGTAATGACATATTAGGGTTTCTTCCTTTTTTTGATGAACGACCACTCGCATATTTGGAACGCTTGGGTTGTCAACTTTCGAAGAAATGAGCGTAACTTTTGCAGACGGTGTCCGTTTTGGGCCCATAAGTACTTTTCGGAAATGTAGCGACTGTTTTGGGTTTAGCTCACGATTTCGTAATGACGTATTAGCATTCTCATCCTTTTTTTCAAGAACGACCACTCGCATATTGGGAACGCTTGGATTGTCGACCTTCAAAGAGATGAGCGTAACTTTTGCAGACGGTGTCCGTTTTGGGCCCATAAGTGCTTTTTGGAAATGTAGCGACCCTTTTAGATTGAATACACTACTTCGTCGTGACGTATGAGGGATTTTGACCATTTTCTGAGGAACGTGCACCTGCATATTCGGACTGATGGCGTTCGAAGAATTGAGCATAACTTTTGCAGACAGTGTCCGTTTTTGGGACCATAAGTACTTTTCGAAAATGTATCGACTGTTTTGGGTTTAGCTCACGATTTCGTAATGACGTATTAGGGTTTTCGTCCTGTTTTTGAAGAACAACCACTCGCATATTTTGAACGCTTGGAGTGTCGACCTTTGAAGAAATTAGCGTAACTTTTGCAAACGTTGTCCGTTTTGGGCCCGTAAGTA
>NW_019245637.1:0-1493 GCF_002742605.1 Olea europaea var. sylvestris
TTAAATTATATGAATCGCTCAATATTTAATTTAATTCATAAAATATGCTCATATAAATTTTACAAATCCATAAGTAATATAAACACAAAAATTAATGTAATAAATTATTTAACTCAATATTGCGTGTATAACAAGGACAAGCCCACGTGAAAACACTTATAAACCCAATGACAGTATAAAAACATTGCCCGAAATAAATGCTACCAGCCACATAAGTGGAGGCCCACATTAAATGCATGGTAATAAAATATGACCCAATATGGAAACCTACATAAATCTTTGACTAACCTAGCTAAAGTGTGTGTTTTTTTTTAATAATTTTAGGTCGTCTTTAACCTCCAACCGAGTCCTTTATGACCCAATTGTGACCCAAATAGAAACCCAACGTTTTCTTCAACTTCTGGACACTAAAAATTACGTTTCAAATCCTAATTTTTCTTAATGATTCTCAACCTTATTTTTCATCAAAATAAAGATTTGAAATCTAAGGAAAAATTACATAAACGCTGTAAAATGTTTGAAAAATTTGCAAAGAGCAAAAACAAGCACGACAGAGGTAAACACGACTTTGATACCAATTGTAAGCAAAATCTAAACATGCTTCAATATCTAAAAAGCATATAGATCAAACACGGAATTAGACGGAACCGAAGAATAAACCTCTCGCCATTGCTTCTCACAAACATTTTATTCTCGAATTTAGGTGCTTTTAAACCTCAATTAACCTCAATTAGATGGTTTATTTTTTGGTAAGAGATTGAAAGGTTTAGAGACCTAATTTGTGGAA
The DNA here is from genome assembly GCF_002742605.1 of Olea europaea var. sylvestris. Taxonomy (NCBI): domain Eukaryota; kingdom Viridiplantae; phylum Streptophyta; class Magnoliopsida; order Lamiales; family Oleaceae; genus Olea; species Olea europaea. The sequence goes on from NW_019245637.1 coordinate 788, forward strand.
AACTGTAAAATATATAGGCTCCATCCATCACAGAGCCATTTAATCGAGCACAAATGTGGGAAAGGCAGTTGAGACATGATTTTGAACTTACTTACGTCTCTAAAAGGTGGAAAATATGGACCATATCCAGATTCGGTCTGTTATGGAATTATCGATCTTCACGTGAAGAAAAAACTAACGTCACAAACCTAGCTTAAATATGCTTTTGTTTTGGACAAACAACCAAAAACCTGCCAACAAACTAAATTTGGATCGAAATGACCTGAGAACCGATTATAGTTGAACTCACCATAACTGAAAACAAAGTTTGAACAATACCAAATGTTGACCTCGCAAATTAGACTCTCCACATGGCCAACCGATAGCTACTCCACGTATTCCTCCCTGCGCACAATCAACGCACGGTCAGATGCACACGGCCAGGACTAGCGGGGGTGGTAGTGGTCGCATACACTCCGACGGTCAAGTTAGCCCCAAGTGATCAGAACAGTACCAAGGTTGTGCAAAAGGGTGGGGAGGAGAATATATATTTACTTGTTATGGAGAGCTAAGTTGTAAGAGTTTCATCCCTTTTACCTCTTGCCAAACCTTGGGTATTTATAGGTGAGGAGAACCGTTGGATGTGGGACACGTGTATGCATCTGATGGTGTGAGACGTCTGATCATAGGCGTCAATCAGCCGCATCTATAGAGCGGGCAGGTAATT
>NW_019245638.1:0-1493 GCF_002742605.1 Olea europaea var. sylvestris
CTGTAAAAAGAGAATATTGGGAAAATCAGTCTTTCAAACTATGAACAGTCTCTTATGCTCACCAAAAGCGAGGACATGAATTTCTATTCACAAAATGCTGAGTCGCAGGTTGTGAAATTTTTTAGCCTCTCCTATGCCTTGTATATACACTCCAGCTCCAATTTATCTGTGATTTTTCAAACAGTTACTTAGGATGAACACTTAGATCCAAGTTTGATGGTAATATCCGAATCCTCGGTTTTTTATCTATCTTAACAGAACTCCTGGAAAGATTAAATTTGGTGTAAAATATGATATGAATTTTATCCTTCATAGAACAGTGAAGAGTAGTAGTAGTTATGGAAGGAGATTGTACCGAGTGTCTCATTGTTATGGTTTTTCCTATTGAAATTTACCTTGATAGTTTAAATAAGAGCCTCAATGTTAAGCTTAGAGGTATAGTCGAGTTTATGTTATCTTCAACACACTCTGCAAGTCCAAGCGGGATAATCTTTTTCATCAAAACCTAACGTATGCACAATTTTCATTATGGATAGCAGGGAGACTTGAACTCCACATATTTCAGTACCCTGATATCATGTTGAATGACTTCATGTAGAAGTTTAATCAGTTATGCATCATAGCGTGAAACATGTACCTTGTTTGCTGTTTTATGTAGATTGTGGCTATCAAGCAACTGGATAGAAATGGTTTGCAAGGGAACAGAGAATTTCTTGTTGAAGTTTTGATGCTAAGCCTACTTCATCATCCAAACTTGGTCAACTTGATTGGATATTGTGCCGATGGAGATCAGAGACTTTTGGTGTACGAATATATGCCATTAGGATCATTGGAAGATCATCTACATGGTATGAATTGTACAACACTAAATTTTCATACCAAAATGCATTATACCTTTGTTGCAATGCGTCAATAGCTTCTTCCTTTGCAATCAACTTGCAAGTGTAAACTGAAAGCTAGCTATAACTAAAATAAAGATGCCGATCATTTAAACTTCACATGCTTTAAGCTTAATCATTCCATTCACATTTAGTATATGATATCTTATTTTATTTTGACCACGTCAGATCTTCCGCCTGATAAGAAGCTTCTTGACTGGAATATGAGAATGAAAATAGCAGCTGGCGCTGCAAAGGGCTTGGAGTATTTACACGATAAAGCAAATCCACCCGTTATATATCGAGATCTAAAATGCTCAAACATTTTACTAGACGAGGCATATCACCCCAAACTATCTGATTTTGGGTTAGCGAAATTGGGTCCTGTTGGGGACAATACTCACGTATCCACGAGAGTAATGGGAACATATGGATATTGTGCACCAGAATATGCAATGACAGGACAGCTTACGTTGAAATCAGATGTATATAGTTTTGGAGTTGTTCTTCTAGAGATCATCACTGGAAGGAAGGCAATTGATAATTCAAGAGCTGCCGAGGAGCACAATTTGGTTGCATGGGTAAGAGACTCTTGTATATCCATTTCATAAGATC
>NW_019245639.1:0-1492 GCF_002742605.1 Olea europaea var. sylvestris
CTGGCGCGATTTTTATTTCGGATCAAACTGCCAAATTTCATCCAATTCCGACGCAGTCGAGAAAAATGACGAAATTGTCCCCGACGCCGTTCTTGTTTCCGATCAACAAGTCAAATTTAAGCCAATTCCGACACAGCCGCGAAAAATGACGAAATTAAACCCGGCGCGGTTTTTGTTCCCGAAAAACCTGTCAAATTTGAGCCCATTCCGACACAGTCAAAAAAGATGACGAAATTGCCGCCGGGGCGATTTTTATTTCCGATCAAACTGAAAAATTTCACCCAATTCCGACACAGTCGAGAAAAAAGACGTAATTGCCCCCGTCGCGATTTTTGTTTCCGATTAACCTCTCAAATTTGAACCCATTACGACACTGTCGAGAAAAATAACGAAATTGCCCTCGGCGCGATTTTTATTTCGGATCAAACAGCCAAATTTGAGCCCATTCCGACACGGTCGAGAAAAATGACGAAATTGCCGTCGGCGCGATTTTTATTTCCGATCAACCAGTCAAATTTTAGCCAATTCCTAAACAGTCGCGAAAAATGACGAAATTACACCCGGCGCGGTTTTTGTTCCCGATCAACCTGTCAAATTTAAGCCCATTCCGACACAGTCGAGAAAGACGACGAAATTGCCGTCGACGCGATTTTTATTTCCGATCAAACTGCCAAATTACACCCAATTCCGACACAGTCGAGAAAAAAGACGTAATTGCCCCCGTCGCGAATTTTGTTTCCGATTACCCTCTCAAATTTGAACCCATTACGACACTGTCGAGAAAAATAACGAAATTGCCCTCGGCGCGATTTTTATTTCCGATCAAACTGCCAAATTACACCCAATTCCGACACAGTCGAGAAAAAAGACGTAATTGCCCCCGTCGCGAATTTTGTTTCCGATTACCCTCTCAAATTTGAACCCATTACGACACTGTCGAGAAAAATAACGAAATTGCCCTCGGCGCGATTTTTATTTCGGATCAAACTGCTAAATTTGAGCCCATTCCGACACAGTCGAGAAAAATGACGAAATTGCCGCCGGCGCGATTTTTATTTCCGATCAACCAGTCAAATTTTATCCAATTCCTAAACAGTCGCGAAAAATGACGAAATTACACCCGGCGCGATTTTTGTTCCCGATCAACCTGTCAAATTTAAGCCCATTCCGACACAGTCGAGAAAATTGACGAAATTGTCCCCGGCGCGATTTTTATTTCAGATCAAATTGCCAAATTTTAGCCAATTCCGACACAGTAGAGAAAAATTACGAAATTGCCCCCGGCCCAATTTTTGTCTCCGATCAACCTGTCAAATTTTAGCCAATTCAGACACAGTCGCGAAAAATGACGAAATTGCTCCGGTGCGATTTTTGTTTCCGATCAACCTGTCAAATTTGAGCCCATTCCAACACAGTCGGGAAAAATGACGAAATTACCCATGGCGCGATTTTTATTTCAGATCAAACTGCCAAATTTCAGCCAATTCCGACA
>NW_019245640.1:0-1492 GCF_002742605.1 Olea europaea var. sylvestris
TGATCGGAAACAAAAAACCGCGCCGTAGGAAATTTTGTCATTTTTCACGACTGTGTAGGAATGGGCTAAAATTTGACAGGCTGATCGGAAACAAAAAATCGCGCTGGGGGCAATTTAGTCATTTTTCCCGACTGTGTAGGAATGACTAAAATTTGACAGGTTGATCTTAAACAAAAATGGCACAGGTGGCGATTTCGTCATTTTTCGAGACTGTGTCGGAATGAGCTCAAATTTGACTGGTTGATCGGGAACAAAAATCGCGCTGGGTGTAATTTCGTCATTTTTCGCGACTGTGTCGGCGTTGGCTAAAATTTGATTGGTTGATCGGAAACAAAAACCGCGCCGGGGGCAATTTCGTCATTTTTCTCGACTGTGTCGGAATTGGCTGAAATTTGGCAGTTTGATCGGAAATAAAAATCTCGCCGACGACAATTTCGTCATTTTTCTCGACTGTGTGGGAATGGGATCAAATTTGACAGGTTTATCGGGAACAAAAACCACGCCGGGTGTAATTTCGTCATTTTTCGCGACTGTGTCGGAATTGGCTGAAATTTGGCAGTTTGATCGGAAATAAAAATCTCGCCGACGACAATTAAGTCATTTTTCTCGACTGTGTGGGAATGGGCTCAAATTTGACAGGTTTATCGGGAACAAAAACCACGCCGGGTGTAATTTCGTCATTTTTCGCGACTGTGTCGGAATTGACTGAAATTTGACTTGTTGATCGGAAACAAAAACCGCGCAGGGGGCAATTTCGTCATTTTTCTCGACTGTGTCGGAATTGGCTGAAATTTAGCAGTTTGATCTGATATAAAAATCGCGCCGGGGACAATTTCATCATTTTTCTCGACTGTGTCTGAATGGGCTCAAAAATCGCGCCGAGGGCAATTTCGTTATTTTTCGCGCCGGGGGCAATTTCGTTATTTTTCGATACTGTATCAGAACGGGCTAAAATTTGACAGGTTGATCGGAAACAAAAAACCGCGCCGGGTGAATTTCGTCATTTTTCGCGACTTTATCGGAATTGGCTAAAATTTGACAGGTTTATCGGAAACAAAAAATCGCGACGGGGGCAATTTCATCATTTTTCTCAACTGTGTCGGAATGGGCTCAAATTTGACAGGTTGATCGGAAACAAAAATCGTGCCGAGGCAATTTCGTCATTTTTCGCGATCGTGTCGGAATTGGCTAAAATTTGACAGGTTGATTGGAAACAAAAATCACGCCGAGGGAAATTTCGTCATTTTCTCGACTGTGTCGGAATGGGCTCAAATTTGACAGGTTGATCGGGGATAAAAATCGCTCCGGGTGTAATTTCGTCATTTTTCGCGATAGTGTCGGAGTTGGCTGAAAATTTACTTGTTGATCGGAAACAAAAACTGCGCCGGGGGTAATTTCGACATTTTTCTCGACTGTGTCGGAATTGGCTGAAATTTGACTGGTTGATCGGAAACAAAAATCGCGTCGGGGGCAATTTCGTCATTTTTCTCGA
>NW_019245641.1:0-1492 GCF_002742605.1 Olea europaea var. sylvestris
GAAACCAGGGACATGGCAGCATCCTCATCGCCCTGCCTTCTTCCCAAACATTCAGCCTGGCAGAGGGCGAGGTATATCATTTTGCAGAGGACCACCTTTTGAAAGGCAGTTCAGACCAGTAGATACTGGAAGAACATTTAGGCCGCAACCTCACCGGCCAAACGTATGGCATTCATTCCAATACAGCGCAGGAAGGGCAATACCCTTCGATGAGATGACTAGGACCCAGCAAAGGCGTTTCCAGCGAAACTACGGACGGATGATGAGGCAGCAACAAGGAATGCCACATCCTAAAGCGCCTCTATTACTCAATGTAGCCAATCAGAACGTCCTCAAAAGTAGTAAAGAGACTAGTACAGATGAATCAATGAAGGAACTGCCAGAAACCTCTTCTGGGAGGTCAAGGTTTGAGAGGGACAAAAAGGATGAAGAAGATCCAGATCAGCCCCTTGCTATCCAATTCGGTACGTTGTCTCCTGTCGTGGCCAATAATTACCTACTGGCCAATGAATTCAAGAATAAAGAAAAGGAAGAAGAGAGGGAGGACAACGAAGGAGAAGCCTGCATGCTGGCATGTGAAGAAGGCCAGACTTCTGGAGAGGCCTACAACGATGAAGAGGACGATGGGATGACAGACATTGAAGAAGAAATCGACCTAGAAGCAGAAAGGAAAAAGAGGGGAGTATCGCGCAACACTCTGTTTAAGCAACTACACCAAGAGGGAGTTCGCGAAGTAGACTTGTTGGGGGAGCCATCTGGGCGTCCTTTCGACTTCTACGTACTATACGGGACACCTAAAAGGAAGAAGAGAGTACCTCGCTCTGAAAAGTATGGATCACCTCCAAAGATAATGCCGTCTCCCACAGGTTGGATAACTGATGAAGAAGCATTAGAAAGAAGTAAGAAGGAAATTCGAGAGACAGAGGATCAGCGTGACATACTACACGTCGACCTATCAGAGGGGGATAATTCGACAGAAAACAAGCAAGAAGTAGAAATAGAGGCTGCCGAAAAGGTTGTTTTTAAACGGCCAGCCATGAAATTGACAAAACACCTGAGGCCATTATACGTTAAAGCTCTAGTTAACGGCGTCCCAGTGGCAAAGGTGCTTGTCGATAATGGAGCGGCTATAAACACCATTCCATCCAGGATGATGAGAAAGTTCGCAAAGACAGAGGGTGATATGATTCCTACAGAAGTCATCCTCACTAGCTTCAATGGAGGAGCAACTTCAGCTAAGGGAGTTATGGCTTTAGACATAACTATAGGTACGACTACTAGGACCACTGTCTTCTTTGTAATAGATGGCTCTACTAGTTACAATGTGCTCCTAGGAAGAGATTGGATATACGGAAGCCGCTGTATACCCTCGTCGCTCCATCAATGCCTGATTTTTTGGAATGACAAAAGCGAAGCAGAGGTAGTACAGGCTGATCATAGGCCTTTTGTCGTGGAAGCAAACTCGGTGGAAAAGTTCATGTACGAAGGAAAC
>NW_019245642.1:0-1492 GCF_002742605.1 Olea europaea var. sylvestris
GACCATTGACACGATGGTTTGATGTTAGGGCAGTGAAAGTCGAAAAATAAATTCATTTGACGGTATGAATTATTTAATACAATGGGAATTTCATATCAAAGAATCGTCTTCTTTCGGTAGAAGTAAAAGAAAACTTAGAAAGAAAGAAGCTTTTTCAATACACACACACAAACATGCATACATATATATATGTATATGTTAATAAAATTCCTTAATGATGAGGAACAGTATTATCATGTTTTGAGTTTGATGGAATTCCTTACCCTTTCAACAAAAGTTTGGAAAGTTCAGAGATAAATCTTTCTTTCCAGAATGATTGATTACAGTCTTCTCTACTGAGAGGAAAATATCTTTAAATATGTATAAAACTTTTTCAAAGGGAGGATTTTCTGACTAGATTATGAAATAAGTATTACTATATCTAATTATTTATGATTCCTCCTTTTAGATATACCATTATGTTGGAGTGCATGTGAAAGAGTCCAATACAAGAGGATTTCATTATCTTCTAGATAACCTAAAATTTTATCTTTATGATATTTCCACCTCAACTAGATCTTAGTGTGAGAATAATTGTTTCTCTACTTCTAACTTGAATCCTTGAACCTTTCAAGAGCTTCATGCTTGAATTTCATTAAGTATACATGATCATTTCTGAAATAACTGTGAACAAATGTAATGAAAGAAGAGAAACCTCATATAGTACTAATTGACATGGGTTCATATACATCACTATGCATTAGGCTAGTAATTATGCAGACCTTTCTCCTTTTCAAATTAAAGGAGAATTGATCATTGTACCTAATAGATATGATTCGCACTTGTCAAATGATTCAAAATCAATTAACCCCAATTTACATCTCTATGTAATTTTGAAATTGTATTTTTAGTTATGTGACCAAGCCTGCAATACTAGATATACGTAATATTTAGATTATCACTTTTATACCTTTTAATTTTTATACTCATTATAGAATACTCAGTATTTAGAATATAAATGTCATTTTTGTAATTTATCATAAGCATTAAGATCTTATCAAAATAAAGAGAAACAACAATTGTTCTTAATATTAAAATAGTTCTTGTTCAAACATGAATTTTTTTTAATGTTTTGGTAATTGTGGGTACAAAGTGGATTTCTCTAATTCCAATACTAAGCTTAAGGGCAATGGCAAGAAATATACTCCTACACGTAATACAACAACATTTGCTCATTTTCAACGTGCAGGTCAACTTCTCCAATTTCAGTGGTCTAATTCTATTTAGTTTCTAGATATTTATATAAATATGAGATTCATCTCTAGTTTCTAACACCCAAGAAGCTAATGACATAGATATAAGCTTTGCAATTTTTCTTCCAATGACCTATTATTCCAAAATGATAACGAGAGTCATTAAATTTGGTGTTGTCCTTCTTCGTTTTGACCATCTAACCATCTTCGATACTTTAGAAAGCATCCTTTAGACTTCTTTTTAGCACTCTTAGAGGAAT
>NW_019245643.1:0-1492 GCF_002742605.1 Olea europaea var. sylvestris
AATTTATCTTTTAAAGTATATATGTATTCTAGAAATTTATTTACCAATCACCGTATACAAAACATAAAAATTAAAAAAAAAAACAAAAAAACAGTGTTAGCGATTTAAAGTTGCTGTGTGTTTAAAAATTCAGTTTCTATCTTGACTTTAAAAATTCGTAACTCTTCCGTTACTTGGGATTTTTATACAAATCAAGTGGCTTTGGATAGCCTCATAAGTTAACTACTAAATAAACTTGGAATCATATCAATCCAAAGTCGGTAGAATTTTATATGTCACTTAAGGTAAACTGCACTAGCTAGTGTTGCTGTTTTCCAACTTCTGCCTTGACTTAAAAAATTCATAACTTGATCGTTACTTGGAATCTTTGGAAAATTAACTGGATTTGATAGTCTCATGGATTAGCTACTCAATAACTTTGAAATCATGTGGTTTTGATCTCTGTGGAATTTTGTATGTCATTTTAAGTGAACTGCACCGATTTACCTTTCAACCGGGTCGTTGCTAGGTTTTGAAAAATATTTTAATACCTCATATGATGTCGAAGGAAGCTAATTTTTTACTATGTCATATTATAAGGAATTTTCAACTTTACATTAAAATTTGATAATATTTCGAGGTCGATAGCTATGCAAACGAATTTATTTTGGCAATTATTGCTGAGACAAAAACTGAAACAGCAATATTACTTTTAAAGTTTTGCAAAATTTCACATCATGCATATATGGTATGATGCAAATACGATATGTGTTAATCCAACATGTAAAGTGCATATACAGTGTGAATCAATTCAGTTTTTTTTTTTAAAATTGTTTTCTTTTACTATTGAATTCTATAAAAAAATTGAATTTAATTTTAAAAAATTAATCTTTATACCTTTCACTAAAAACTAGTTAAATAAATTTACGGCTAAAGTGCAGTTAATCTAGTAACGTTTCGATCCATGCGGGTCGGGGTGTTAAAGAAGGTCCCGAAATTCCAAACTAGCCAATATGCCTCTCAATAATTTAGAGAATTTTCAGTTGAGCAAAATGTTCATTGAGAACCTGCAAGCTTACGGGATCGTCGATAAGTAATAGAAATCAGTGAATTTCGAGTTTATCATTCCCACGAAGAATAAGGTCTAATGTAGTTCAATAGCTTTTATCAAATTCAAAATCATGAAACATCATAATAGATGGTTTGTATGTTTTTATACTAATCCTAAGCTAAGAAAGCAAATATAGTATTCATCTAATATGTGAATATTTGTTTTGGACTTTTATTTCAATATTCTTTTCCAAAATATATTAAAGTTATATTTCACATGATCCGATTCTATTCTTAGTCCGAATTCATATGAAAAACATGTATTAATTAGTATAACACGTGATTGCACATGCATAGATATTATTCCTAATACCTATTGTCCATGTGTTGATTTTGCCACACTCCAGACTTATTATGAGTATTCTTATACTACAAGAAGCAACTTACTATCTAATTGTTGATC
>NW_019245644.1:0-1492 GCF_002742605.1 Olea europaea var. sylvestris
TATAACTAAAATAATCTACTCGTGCAATTATGAATAAATTAACTAAACTAAATTAAATTATGCTAAATGCAAGTTAATGTGTTCTAATGAATGACAAATGCATAGAACCGTGAATTCATATGTAATAATCATTTTTAACATTAGCTCTACACTTTGACAACAAGGTTGAAATTTGAAGAATCAATGTTTCTATTTTATTTAACAATTTTTCTCGAGTAATGTTAAACATATTTTTATATATGATCCGACTATATTTTTATACGGGTGCAAACATACAAGAGTGCATGAATTTTTATTAGCACTTAAAGATTCACATATAGCATAACAGTATAATTTTTATCCCCTATCGAACCCTATGACAATTTACACAATGTCGAGCCTATTTTCTTTCTTTTGAATGCATAAAAAAAGCCACCAAATTCATACAATTACCGTGCACAATAATTGTAGAGAAAAGATAGTCATGTAAATCGTACAAAATCCAAAAATACGTTTTTAATGTCAAATATGTAAAATTATAGATTAAAAACTCATATTATGTGGTTTATCGTTATTCTAGCAAAAAAAAATCTAACCTAACATGTTGTGATGAAAACAGTAAAAGATATAAAAGTTGTTCATCACTAAAGAACCCTTGAATTTGATCTTGATGTTCTTGAATCTTCATGTGTTCTTTGCCTCCTTTTGCAATTAATTCTCAACCCTAATTATGTTTTAAGAGTTGGTTTTTATGTCCCTCCAAAGAGTGCCAAAAGATATCAAAAATCATGTATGTCATAGGCAAAATGGAAGTTTCCTTGTTGGGATTGAATTCTGAAGGAAATACAATTTTCGAGCCTAATTGGCTTGGTTAGGTGCTCAGTTGAAAACGAGTCTATGAGGCGGCTGCCAAAGCATACAAAATAGCTCATGTAATTGGGATTAAAGGCCAAGCAGCCACCTGGCATATATAAATAGGATATTGCCCAGCTATAAAAACTTCTAGAATTTTCCTTTCAGCCATTTTCTTCATTAATCATTCTTCCATTTTGGTCCTCCAAGTCAAATTACTTCAATTTTGGTCCTTCAATTTTTATTCAAATGCATATTAGTCCCCAAACTTTCATCCATTGGCCAATTGATCATTCTTTCTTTTCCAATTGCTTAGACACGGGCTCAAAACTGAAACAAGATGAGATTAATCTAAGTTAAAGTAAAATCCAATAATAAAACGACACAAAGGCTTAATGATATGGCTCGAATAAGTGCCAAAAATGCACTTATCACCTTTTCCAATGCAGTCGGAAATTGATTGAGGTTGTTGTGATAACTTTTGACTTGGGAGGTTTGAACAACAATATGTCGTTAAAAGATGTGAATGAAACTTTTGTGATGTTTATTCCAAAAATTAAATGAGCAAGAAGCATTATTGAATTTTGGCCAATAAGTCTTGGAAATGTTTTATATGAAATTATCTCAAAGACTGGTAACATCTTAAAGGTTGTGTTTTCAA
>NW_019245645.1:0-1492 GCF_002742605.1 Olea europaea var. sylvestris
GTCGGAATTGGCTAAAATTTGACTTGTTGATTGGAAACAAAAACCGCGCCGGGGGCAATTTCGTCATTTTTCTCGACTGTGTCAGAATTGGCTTAAATTTTGCAGTTTGATCTGAAATAAAAATCGCACCGGGGGCAATTTCGTAATTTTTCTCGACAGTGTCGGAATGGCCTCAAATTTGACAGGTTGATCGGGAACAAAAACCACGCTGGGGGCAATTTCGTCATTTTTCTCGACTGTGTCGGAATTGGCTGACATTTGGCAGTTTGATCGGAAATAAAAACTGCGCCGGCGGCGATTTCGTAATTTTTCTCGACCCTGTCGGAATGGGCTCAAATTTGACAAGTTAATCGGGAACAAAAATCACGCCGGGTGTAATTACGTCATTTTTCGCGACTGTGTCGAAATTGACTAAAATTTAACTGGTTGATCGGAAACAAAAATCGCGCCGCGGGCAATTTCGTCATTTTTCTCGGCTGTGTCGAAATTGGCTGAAATTTGGGAGTTTGATTGGAAATAAAAATCGTGCCGGCGTCTATTTCGTTATTTTTCTCGACTGTGTCGGAATGGGCTCAAATTTGACAAGTTTATCGGGAACAAAAATCGCGCCGGGGCAATTTCGTCATTTTTCTCGACTATGTCGGAATTCTTTGAAATTTTGCAGTTTGATCTTAAATAAAAATCGCGCCGGGGGCAATTTGGTCATTTTTCTCGACTGTGTCGGAATGGGCTCAAATTTGACTGGTTGGTCGGGAACAAAAATCGCGCCGGGGGTAATTTCGTCATTTTTCGCAACTGTATCGGAATTGGCTAAAATTTGACTCGTTGATCGGATACAAAAACTGCGCCGGGGGCAATTTCGTCATTTTTCTCGACTGTGTCGGAATTGGCTGAATTTGGCAGTTTGATCGGAAATAAAAATCGCGTCGACGGCAATTTCGTCATTTTTCTCGACTGTGTCAGAATTGGCTCAAATTTGACGGGTTTATCGGGAACAAAAACCGCGCCGAGGGAAATTTCGTCATTTTTCTCGACTGTGTCGGAATTGGCTGAAATTTGGAAGTTTGATCTGAAATAAAAATTGCACAGGGGGCAAGTTCGTCACTTCTCTCGACTGTGCCGAAATGGGCTCAAATTTGACAGGTTGATCGGGAACAAAAACCGCGCCGGGTGTAATTTCGTCATTTTTCGCGACTGTGTCGGATTGGGCTCAAATTTGACTGTTTGATCGGAAACAAAAACCGCGCGGGGGCAATTTCGTCATTTTTCTCGACTGTGTCGGAATTGGCTGAAATTTGGCCGTTTGATTGGAAATAAAAATCGCGCCGGCGGGAATTTCGTCATTTTTCTAGACTGTGTCGGAATGGGCTAAAATTTCACAGGTTGATCGGGAACAAAAATAGCTACGAGTGTAATTTCGTCATTTTTCGCGAATGTGTCTGAATTGGTTAAATTTGACTGGTTGATCGGAAACAAAAACCGCGTCGAGGGC
>NW_019245646.1:0-78675 GCF_002742605.1 Olea europaea var. sylvestris
TATATATATATATATATATATAAAAGAAATGATCAAATTATTTAACTTTGTTTCTGGCATTTGTTTTTAAGTGTCCCAAGCTCATCGAAAGTAGATAAAGTAAACAAAAAGTCTGGGGCACACCCAAGCAATTGTTATTGTGAGGTCAGTAGAGGCACGCTCAAGAAATTCTACACAAAGCCTTACCCGAGATGTATCCATCGCCATCAGCGACAATAGAAGCACCTCCAACAGCTTAAATGACATCTACTAGATATATTGAGCCTAGGCTTGGTTTAAGCTTGTTATAAGTGTTACTCCCCATATTAAGATACCCATCAGAAGCAACACATGGAAGCCCCACTAACGTCATCGAAAGGGTCAACCCAAACATATGAAAAGACGAAGAAACAAGGTTACGAAGACTACAGGAGCCGAAGTCCTCATTCTGGGCAAATTGCTACTCAACCAGATATATGCCGAAACCCTGGCGAAGGGTTTATGCCAAAGTCTTCATATTCATGACTTGCTGAGGTTCTGAAAGACATGACCGAAGTTCTAAGAGATGAGAAGGCTGCCGAATTTGCCGACCTGACGAATATCTTTGTGAAAGATTGATTAGATGTCTACTTTATCTTATACCAGGAATATCAGCTTAGAAGTATATGACAGTTGACCCTTTGTCAATTGTAATAAATGCATGTGTAAGAAGGATGTAATGTTTAGAAGAAGGAGGTAGGGGTACGTGGTTCCGATTCGACGGTCACCACGTCTTCCCCAAACTCTATAAATACCCTCCCATTTAAAAAGAAAAAGAGAGAGATGTGTAGAACAATAGAAACAACACACACATAGAAAGAGAAAAAGGGGAGAAAACTCAGGAAAAAGAATAAGGAACGAGTATATTAATTTTTGACATATTTTAGAAGGGAAAATAAATACTACTCCATATATTTCAAGCCATTTAATCTCTTGTTCGTTTTCCTTTCCTTTCTCTTCGCATGCAACTGCTCCTTTCACGTCTACGTGTATATTATCTTCAAACGATACTTGTTGGCCATTTTCGGAGGTCAACAGATTGGCGCTATTTGTGGAAAATTTGAAATAGTTAAACCACGAGCACCCCGGGGAGTAAAGCCTTTGAAAAAAAGGTAACGTTCTTGAAAAAGAGTGATATGGGGCATAGCCGAGATGCTGAAAGAGGCAACTCAAAAGGAACTTTTCCAAATCCTTGAGTAAAGGAAAGCAATCTCAGAACAGACTGAAAAGCGATTATCTATCAAGGAGGTGCATCTATGAATTCGACAGAGAAAGAAATTGTACCTAGGTAGACTAAAGAATGCCTCGATAGGGAAGCATCCTTGCAAAGTGCCCCAATAATCCAAGAGTCATTGCCAATTGCTCAAGTAGTTCGCTACCGAAAAGGTGGCTCGAGAAGTAGGCCTAGGTTAGCAGCAAGGCTCGCTAGGGAGTTGGCCATCGTCGCTGCAAACATGAGGGCCATCTTTCGGCAAAATGCTGCAATGCAAGAACTATTAGGGCGTATGCAAGGTCAATTGGCCAACTCCCCACAAAACAATAAGAAAGTTGTTCCACCGGAAAGAGAGGTGAATGTGGATATGGTTGCCAACTACTCCACCAACCAAATGACTGGGGAGACTGTCGTTCTATCAAAATATAGCAACGCAATCATGTCGAGGAGGTCAGCCAGTGTCTTTGATAGACTTGGTTCTACAAGGAACAGGCGGGATTGACCCCACATTTTGCTCACTCAAGTCAGACTCACTCCTATTCCCTTGAGCCAACCACATCTGTTCAACTCTCTATTAGTGGAAAGTCAGCATGGACAACTTCAACTGGAAGCCTCATCTGAACTTGCACATAGATACATGGATCCCTCGCCTATAGGCGTGAAAGACGAGCTGCATTAGCTCAGATGCGGACCAACCAAGATTGACCACATGGGTCGAAAAATATAAGCCAGGGAAATGCGCTTCCAAAAATTGGCCATTCTAGGCAATGCCCTTTCGAAAAGAGGCGCTAAGGCATATAACCGTCGGGTCGAGCTCCATAACTCCAGCAAACTTGAGCCGACCTTCGCAACAGATCAATGAACCAAGGGCACGAGCCTCAAGAAAAAATGATCTGTTGCCTGCCCCAACCCATCCAAAAGATGTGGCCCGGGAACGAAAGTCTTACGAACTATCCCATGAGAAAGATAAAAGGCATAGCCTAAAAAGATAAGCTCCAATTTTGGCCATCTTAGGCTGAATCCTTTTGCCAAAGGAGGCGCTAAGGCATATAATTGTCGAGTCGGGCTCTGTAACATCAGCCAATTAGAGCCGACCTCTCAGTATATCAGTGGTGAAAAAAGTACGATCTACTGCCTTCTCCATCCCTGTCGAGAAAGGCAAGTCGGGGAAGAAAATTTTGAAGACGACCCTAGTAAGGAGAAGGATGCTATGCCTAAGGAACGAGCCAGAACACTCAGGAAAATTCCTGGGCATTATCCTCTTAATAGAGGAGGCGTCAAGGCACTCTGTTGTCAAGCCAAGCTCCATAGCTCCAGCAAAGAAAAGTCAAAGAAATTTAGGCAAAAGCCTCATGGAATTATTTTATCTGAAGCTTTAACTCAAAAGGTGAAGGCGACCCTCCTGTCCTTGATGGACTAAAGACTTCAACCCCATGCAAAGAGGTAAAAAGAGGTGGGTCAGAATAGGTCGAAGAGGTTACAACCCCACCTTATGTGTAGCCTCAAAAAATTGTACAATGTACTTGTAAAAGAAGTCTGTTCAAAGAAAAGGTGAATAAAAAATCACTTCAACAGAACTGCCCTCTTATGGAAAATGATAAGATGGGACTCCATAGGGGTCACCCTATAAATACGCAAATTCCCTTAGACTAATCGTAAAGGAAGACCATGCATGAGCCATCAGCTCAACCTCGCGAAATGAAAAGAAAAATGACTACAAGCTCTAGACTTCGGCTTAGGCAACAGGATCAACCCTCTTGTCTTAGAAAATATATATACACATATAACAGGCCAAAGAGCTTCAAACAATATGGATCTCAGCTCCCTTCGAAAAATTCAAGTAAAAATTCGAAGTAAATAGCTTCGGGCAATAGGGACATCAGTTCTCCTTCCTTGAAAATTCAGCAAAATGCTTGAAATAAATAGCCTCGACCCATAATTTCAACTCCTTCATCAACGCTTCAAGGCCAAATATTTAGTCTACTTTAGGGCTTCAAACAATGTCTAAGATAAATGCCTATGCAAATTTTTATCCCCATTATGTGAATATATATGTCTGGATTGGAGGACTATTATGATTGCTGTTAGTTGGCATTATGGCTAGCATGCTTCATGACCCACGACATCATTTTTATAAGCACTAGTATGCATTTCACATTACACTACATTGTCACTAAGCATATGCCCTGTTATGACAAATGATAGGCTTCTTGTTTATTATATCTTGGAAAAATATGGGATGCCATTTATGAGTATTTGGAAGGGCAAAATGGAGCCGTGCTCATTTGACATATGTGCAGTAGGCATATTGTGATATGTTGCAAAACTACGTTAGTCCACATTACAAATGAGATGCTGCCAAAATTTCGACAAAATATGACATTTTTCGAGGCGATTCCTTTGAAGGAATAAAAGAAAATAGCCCACGAGGCACTTCTACAAAAATTAGCCCAAGCGAGGCACTTCAATGAAAAGAGCTGGAACCCGAAGATGTCCACCTCAGAATTGAAAATTAGCCCCAGAGGCAAAATAGGGGGCTACAGCAAGGGCATGACTCTCACAAAGTACCCCCAAATACAAAGTAGTAACAATTTTGAGCTCGGCTCAAACACAAATTTGTATAAAAAGGTGAAAATTTTATTCATTACTACAAACACATTACAATTGAGGACAGTCAGTCATTTACAAAGTATTGCAAAGAACTTCGCAAAATGAGTAAAAGAATATAAAGTGTAGCTACTACGTTGGATTATTAATCAACTAGACCTTTCCTTTTTGAGGGACATCCACCATATACATCAATCTTTACAATTACAAGGTCTATCGGACCATGTTAAAACTTAAGCTACGGCTACAATATACTCTGCTTAGTACGCTCCGACAGAAGAATAGCCTAGCAGCTCAGGGGAGGTACATCGGTGTTGAACCTTGAGGATCCATATAGTGCCACTAAGGGCATTTCGGACGAAAATTGCACCCTATTGCAACATAATTTATTCGAAGCAATGGGCGATCCTTTGCATTTCAGCACTGCTCCCAAGGCGTTCAAAGAAGATTGCGCTGAGGTTGCATGTTCGTTTTCACGGGTCCAAACATCCAATGCATTATACCCAAGAATTATACAATTTGTACACTCTATGGCATCTTTCGAAACCAAGCAGTCCCTTACACCAAATGAGTATCCAAGCAAATGAGAATTTTATATGCAAACACATGTATTTTCAACTGTCAGATCTCAAAAATTCGAGCCATCCAAATTCAGGTCACATATGGACCATTCGATGCACCTGACGTTTCAACTTCTACAGTTTAGATCAAAACACATCCAATAGCATGCATTGAAAATAAGAAAACCACACTCTTCAGGAAGGCTAAACGAAAACATAATAATTTGTGGCAATAAATGACAAAAGGCGTTCAAACTGCCCAAACCATTTCACATACTTCGGTCAAAATTTGAACCACTTCGGCAACGGTACAAAACAGTTCGATTCTTACAATTCACAACATCGACATTTTTTACTTCAATTCTCTATGTACATACTTTGAGAAAATATCATTTATTTGTATAAGGCATACGAGCCTTGACCTCAGTTCCGATGCCTGTTGCATATTTTTGGCAAGTGTAAACTCTCATATAAATATTTAACAATTAGATTTTGGGGGTTGATGTTACTCCCCGTATTAAGATAGCCATCAGAAGCAACACAATGATGCCCCACTAACATCATCAGAAGGGTCAGCCCAAACATATGAAAAGACAAAACAACAAGGTTACGAAAGCTACAGAAGTCGAAATCCTTGTTCTGGCCAAATTGCTACTCAACCAGATACATGTCGAACCCCTAACGAAGGGTTTATGCCAAAGTCGTCATATTCACGACCTGTCGAGGTTTTGAAAGATGAGGCCGAAGTTCTAAGAGACGAGGAGGCTGTCGAATTTGTCGACTCGACGAATATTTTTGTGAAAAACTAATTAAACATCTACTTTATTTTATGTCGGGAATATCAACCTAAAAATATAGGGAGTTGACCCTTTGTCAAATATAATAAATGCATGTGTAAGAAAGATGTTGTGTTTAGAAAAAGGAGATAAAGGCACGTGGTTCGAATCCAACAGCCTCTACGTCTTCTCCAAACTCTATATATACCCTTCCATTTGGAAAGAAAAAGAGAGAGATGTATGGAACAATAGAAACAACACATATATGAAAGAGGAAAAATGGGAGAAAATCCGCCCCGGGAAAAAGAATAAAGAACATGTATGATAATTTTTGGCATATTTTGAAGGGAAAAATAAATACTACTCCATATATTTCAAGCCATTAGATTTCTTGTTCGTTTTACTTTTCTTTCTATTCGCATGCAACTGTTCCTTTCACGTCTATGTACATATTATCTTCAAATGACACCTGTTAGCCATTTTCGAAGGTCAACAACAAGTTCAACTTTTCTTCAAGTTTGAAAATCCAGCGACCACCGTTCAAGCAACTTTCGGCACCATGGGGAACGGCAATACATAGATCTAGTTTTTTCGAAAATCGTGTCAAATTAATGTTATTGGAGATGACACATTGGTCGTGGCATGCCTTTTGCATCAAAATAGGCAAGTCCTTTCAATCTTTCTGCAAACCTACTGCCAGAAAATGGAGGCTTTTGAAGGTTAATATGTATTTTGCTTAGCTTCACTTTGATAGTCAATTTCATATTACTATAAAAGTAGTCAGCAAATTTCTTGGGAAGACAACTTTTGGTTGGGCTTCGGAATAATGTGAAAGTGGGCTTGGAAATTTATTTTTCCTATGCCCATATTAAAAGGCCTACCTAGTATGAACTAAGTGGAAATTACATCAACTAAGTGATTTCAAGATCTATATTCACAATTAAGAGTTACACTTCTTAAAAAAATAAAAAGAAAAAGAAAAAACAGATATAATCAAAATTTTAAATATGAATAATAATATTATAAAATAAAACTTATTAAAATACTCCCATCCACCCCACCTCACTCACAAACCTTAAAATTTATCTTCATTCCTCCCTCTCTTTTCTCTCTCTCGACTCTATAAACTCTTACTTAACCGTCGCTGTCGGAGAGCACCATCATCGAGAGACCATCTCTCTACCATTTTCGATGTGAGACCCACCAGTAAAAAGTCATTCCTTAGCTTCAAATTGCATCGGAGCTTTGAAAATCGATGGGTAAACCCATTCATTCATTGTGAGCGCCACCATAGACTTTGCAAATCCGAATGCAGTGGCACAGATCACCACTACAATGATGTAGTCGTGAGGAATTTTTTTTTGATTGCAAATAACGTCGAAAGCAGCTCAGATTGTGGTAGATCGCAATGGTAATGATTTTATTTTTTATTTTTTGGATGGGTGGTAGTGATTTCCATGTTTTGATGTGCTGGGGTTCTGGGATGATTGTGGTGGTAGAGGTGGGGGGATGGTGGTGCCAACAGTTGTGGTTTGGTATTGATGGTAATGGTATCACTGGAGACGGCAGTTCATATGGTGGTGGCGTTGGTAGAGACAATAGGATTTTGTTGGTTTTGGGGGTTTTTTTTGCTTGCAACGGTGCAGGTAGATTTGGCGACCTTGGTGGTGGAATTTGGCGTTGGAAAGGTGGTATGGTGGTGGATCTAGCACGGTCGACTATGGTGGTCACAAATTGTTGTGGTGCAGGTGGTATTGGTGGCAATGACGATGATCGAGTGGGACCAAGAGTGTTTGTAACTAATAATTTTGTTGATTGTGACCAATAAGTTGTGTGGTTTGTGACCAATATATAACATGTGACCTAAAAAAGTGACTGTGACTAAAAATTTAGTAAGTTGTGAGCGAGAAATAATCTGTGACCAATTAATTTGATAATTTGTGATTGTTAAATAAATTGTGACTTATAAAATTTGAGATTTGTAATCGATGAACTTTTTTATTTTGTGACCGATGAGTAAATTGTGACTTAATACAATTTTTTATTTGTGATCGAAAAATAAATTGTGACCTAAAAAGATTATGATTTGTGACCAATTTTTTTTTTAAATCTTGACCGAGAAAAAATAATAAATAATTAATTCGATAATTTTGTGACTAAATTGTATGGAATTGTGACTTTAATATATTTAATTAGTAAAATACATTTTTAATTAATTATTTTATATATAAAATTTAAGAATATCTAATTTTTGAAATTTTAAAAATTGTTTCTTAATTTTGAAATGTGTCTTAAATTTGTAGATATGAAATTTTCCCTTGAACTAATAAGTTGATGAACAGTGGTGGACTTGGCCAACATTTTAATTTGGGCTACATTATTTTCTTTTGGGTCTCATAGCACTAGCAACTATTGATTCTTATCTGGGTTCCCTTACAAATTAATTATTAGGTCCAATGATTTTATTGGTTTTGCTTGGGCTACCATTTATTCTAAATTGATGGCAGAAACACTCCATTATTGAGAAATAGAAATTGCAATTTACATACAAAATGATAATCAAGGGTATCGTTTATTTCAGTGTTGAGAAACTTATTGGGCCTCAACATTTGTGAAGGTGCCAAGAAAGAAACATTTGTGTCCATGAACATCAACCCGCATGTCTATTTGTTTTGCTTTCTGTTGGGACTTCAATACTACTGAGAGCTTATGAAAATTTAAGGAGTTTTTCTTACCTATTAATTATCAAGCAACTCTGCCAATTGGTTTCTTTGGATGTTCAAGAAATTCTCTATGTTGTCAAACAATTCTTTTTTGAGAACTTAAAGAAAGACATGGTAATAGAGATTGATTTAATTGCTGCAAATAAATGGTTACCTATCTTTGTCCCTACCTTAGGAATGGCCAATTGATGCACACCTTATATCCTGGGATGTTTTCAATAAAATACTTAGTTTGGATTTCTCTTATTCAAAGGCTCCATTGATTATCCCAAATGCCTAATCTTGTTATTGAAAGCGAGATCGTAAGTCTTTCCACATCGAGGCTAGTTAGTGAATTTCTTATTATTGAAAGCGAGGACTAGCTCGTGGATCTCTTACTATCCGAGGCAGCATTATGAAGTCCTCGTTTCTTGAATAAAGAAAGAGACGGCATCTTGAAGATCTTATTCCTTGAACAAAAGAAAAGGCGATATCCCAAAATATTTCGTCTTTGAAAAATGAGCTTTTTGTGTCTTCATTCGTGGATATTGATTCTTGCATCGTGGAATGTTTATTCCTTGTCTTTTTCTATCGTCGAGCCTAACCGTAAGATCTCGTCCATCCTAGATCAACTTCTAAGACTTTGATAGTTCAAGAGCTATTCACGGGATATTTATTCCTCACCTCACCAGATGATTATTCTTGGCTTTGCAAGATATTTATTTCTCGCCTCCAATTATCATCGGGCCTAATTATAAGACCTCATCTATCCAAGGCTACTTATAAGACTTCGATACTTCAAAAATTATTTGCGGGAAGTTTATTTCCCACCTCATCAAATGCTTATTCCTGACTTCACAAGATGTTTATTTCTCGAATTCACTATCATCGAGCCTAGCTGTAAGACCTCGTCATTCCGATGTCGCTTATAAGACTTCAATAGTTTGAGAGCTTTACGCGGGATATTTATTTCTTGCTTTGTCAGATACTTATTCTTCGCCTCTCACTATCGTGAAGCTTGACTATAAGACCTCATCCTTTGCCAGCTTAAAGTATTTGATAATTCAAGATGAGCCACCAACTCGATATTTATTTCTTTCTTGGAGATGCCTTGTTATGCAAGATGATTGTGCTTATGCTTCTAGTTTGAAATTTTCATTATCGTAAAGGCTAGCTTATGAGTTTTTTGAAAGTTCGAGAAAGCCACCAGCTCGATATTCATTCCTTGCTCTGCGAGGTACCTTACTCTACGAGTAGTTGTATTACAGATGCATTTATATTCAAAAGATATCATCATACCTCTACATCAACTGTATTACAATTGCCTATCTTTCAAAGCTTTGCATTTGTTTCAACTATGTCACATCTACTTATCTTTAAAGAGCTTATATTATCTCCTACATGGATGAACCATTCACCATACAGGGAAGCATGAGCATTTTGGAGAAGGGATGGATCCCAAAAGGGACTACCTCCAAATTCTCCAAGGTTGATATCACATGCCTCCCATGAATGAAACTGAAAGTCGTAAGAGAAATCTTTGCATGGATGAACCAGATACATGTAGGGAAGCGTGGATGCTTTTAGGAAGAGTTGGACCCCAAAGGAGGACCACATCTTATTTTGTCGAAGTGGATAGCGCATGTCTCCCATTCACAAAAAGCCCTGGGATAAGCCTCTAAATGGATGAACCATCCACTATGTAGAGAAGCGTGGACTCTTCGAGGAAAAGCTCAATCCCAAAGGAGACCACCTCCTAATTAATCGAAGCAAATCGCACATCCCCCCATGATGAAACTGGACATTATGGGAGAAGTCTTTGTATTGATGAACCATTCATCGTGCATGGAAACGTGAGCATTTCTAAAGGGAGCGTTAAAAAGAAGATGACCTCAAAAATGCTTCATCTTCACTTCTGCATAAACTTCAAATTTCAACAAAAGTAAAGCATAACTTCAATACTTCAGAGCCTCTTCTCTTCATCAAATTTCGGCCAAATTAAAGTATCACTTCAGTATCTTCAGAATAACTCAAAATTCAAATTAAGGCTTCTAAATAAAAGGCTTTTCATGAAAGACGATTGGAAAGCCCTAGCCCATTTGGAATCAATTCATATTTTTGTGGCAGTTAGTAAGTTTTCACTTTTTGGAACTACTCATATTTTTTAGACAATCTGTAAGACATCACCTACTTGATTAGTTATATTGGAAGTTCGACTCGCACATGAATGTACGACTCAAAATTGGGGGATTATTGTTATACCTATAAATTACATGGCATACGCGTGACGGAAGGGGTCTCATATATGCAGACGTGGCATCGACCATTCAATTGGATTGGACCTATTAAATTAAGAAAGATCGTCAAGGACATGAAACTCGGGCCATTAGCACCAATTGGCCGATTTTCATTTCTCTACATATATATGGATTCGTTCACACAGAAGGCATGTTAGTTTAACCCTAGCCAAATACCTTCTCCCCATCTCTTGCACTCTTATTTCTCTCATCTGATCGTTGACTTGATCGTCGGAGTGCAAATGGTCACCGAACATTTTTCTTGACCGAAGGCCTTTGCTTCCTAACGAAGTGTTCAAGTGTGCGGTGATGTCTACGTGGAGAGCAAGTGGTCGAGATCCTGTTGACACATTTTTTTTTTTAGGTCTAACAGATAACATACAGGCAAGTTTGAAAATTGAAAACGCGATTATGTTCAGTTTTGTAAGAAACAATAATGGAGTAAAGGCGTTATCTTAGTTTGGCAATGAATGATTCTACAATAAAGAAATATCCATGTAAATACAATAATATTTTCAAAAGGATATTAAAATATTTTACTTTTTCTGGAGATTCCGTCAACCCTTTTACATGTAAAAATTAAAAGAAATTGCGTGTCAATTTTGCTTATTCAGAACAAGAAAATTTTGTACGTAACATGAAATTTTATCCTTTGATAATTAGAGATAAAAGTCCACAGAATATAAGGTGGCTTTACCTTTGGAGTAAGACATGTTTTTTATCATGGGATGGCACTGTTAAATAAGATTGAAATGAGAGATATATGATAGAACTATGAGATATCATTTCTAATTTCTAATTTGGTTATATTCCAAGTCTAAATAAATCATATTGACATTTCATTTCTAGTTTCTAATTTGGTTATATTCCAGGTCCAAATACATCATATTGACTTCTTCTTCTTCTCAAAATCAATGCCTAGGTGGAAAATAAATATATTGTGGAAGATTAAAATTTATAGATCTAGAAGGACTATTTAGCATGTAATTGGATGTAAAATTTCACATCAAGATCAAATTTTCTAAAATTGTATGTATATTTGACACTTAATAAATGTTTAATATAATAATTGTCAGTATAGTGTCTTGAAAGAATTCATATCTCTCATTAAAATATTTCGGATACTAGAATAAAAAACCACAGAAAAGATAAAGAATCCCTTTTGCAAGGGTCAAACTGCTCTTCTTAAAGTATTAAACCCCTTTCTTGTTTGTTGTACCCTCATGTTCGAGTGAAAGCATCTACGAGTCTTGATCTAGAGTATCTTTATAGAATATAATGGGACTTGAAGATTATTTTAGAGCTTTTTTGACTCGCTACTCTTGAGTTTGATCGTAAAAAATTTAATATTAATCTACTTTAATATCATCCAAATTAACCATTTGGATGGTGAACTTTTATGATTGCTCCCGACGTTGAGTGTTATACTCGAAGAGGTGCCCTACTGGGGGGATGAACCTAGACATCAAAGAAGAAAGACAGGTATACATGTTTAATTAATATGCTAATTAAGGTGAAACATGTACAAAATTTAATCCAAAAGATTGCGTGATATTGACTGGTAGACCTATAAAATTCACTTGCACGATTATACATAAATAAATAAATATATTAAGTATTTGTATTTTAGTTTATAAATTATAAAAGTTTGTTCACAAATAATATAATGTATATAACTTATCTTCATGTAATATATAATTTTAATCACTGACATTATTTTATATTAACTAAATTTTAATCACCGACGTTATAAACTAATTCGATCAGATGCCTAATCTCCTATTAGCAAAATAAACTATACGATATTTATATAATATAATGCCCTAACAACCCTTAATCTCATGCTACATAGCCCCCCGGTTAGAAATGCATCTAAAATATAACAAAATAAAATCATAAATAGCTATAATTACCCTTTAAAAATGTTATTATACTGAAGACTTATCGATAATACATTTTAAATCAAATATTATTCATGCAAAATTGATATTTATCGGCTGTGACAAAAATTTTATGTGGGTTAAATGTGAACTTGTTACTGGATCTTAAGCTTAGTCTATGTCTAGGCATTAAACGAAAGATTGGGAAATGTGGAAAGATGAACATTTTTAGTGGCCGTTAGACAAATCTTTGGATAAAAGTTAATAAAATGTGTGTTTGAAAAGTTGAAAAATGTTGTGGATTTTGTAAAATACGTGGTTAGATCAATTGTGGATTTAGTAAAAAACATTAGATCTTTTTCCTCCCTTCCATAAGATGTTCTGAACAGCTATCTGCCACTATTTATCATCATATAAAACCTTTGATATTTTTATTTCTAAGAGCCTTGCAGACATATCTCTCTTTTGGTAATTCATTATATATGCATAGGCCTTGGATCTGGGAAGAAAACAAAATATGGATGTTCCAAAAAAAGGCAGGATGATGACACCAGAAACGGGATCATACAAGTGAATGGCACCTGAGGTCATACTTTCTTTCACTCATCAGATTTTTGTTGGGAAATTTGCATCACCGTAGAAATTGGAGAAGAACCAATAACCAAAAAATTAAGAAGATGAAATGAAGAAGATGATGAACATAATGAAGTGAAGGCTCGAACGCGTAATCGCTGTCCTCAAATTATATTTGTCTTCTCTCGGGATTGTTTGAGATGCTTAAAAATTTTGGCAAATGGTTTGATTATATCAAGCTTTGTAAAGGATCTAGCGCTAAAGCATAAGCGCGATCCTCCAAAACTTTAAGAACACAAGGAAGATTTGAATATGAATAAGGAATCAATGGTTTGATTTTATGTGGAATAATATTTGGAACAAAAGATATTTCTCTCATGTTTGTAACGATTTTTTATTTCACACCCTTGAAATGATCACAAATCACCTATATATAGCCATGGATGATAGTTGTTCGAAGTGTGCCAAACATAATAAAAAGCCACGAAAATTTGAACCTTCAACGACAAGAAACAATATTGCAACGGTAGGATTTCTTACCCATGCGACCGCATTGTATTAATCCATGCGGTCGTATGGAACATCATAGGCAACCCCTCTAATTTTCGGTAAGTGGCCATGTGACCGCATGGCCACATGGCTCATGCGACTACCATGTGACCGCATGGCCACATGGCTCATGAAGTCGCATGAGCCAAGAACTTGGGCCACCATTTGGTTTTTTATTGTTTTATTCCATCGTTTTCATCCCACCGTTTGGTTCCATCCACTATTTAGTTTTAATATTTCACTTCCACCGTTTAGTTTTAACATTCTATACTTCAACACTATATTGATTTTGAACAAATTCTCAACAATCCCCCACTTCTTCAAAATTCAATAAAGTCTAATATCCAAATCATACGATACTCATGCATAAGGATTATATATTTTTCGATTTGAATCTAGCCATAGTGTAATCCAAACAATATAGTCGGAATCAAAGGTAGCCGTAGCTTTGACCCAGTTATTCCATGTGACAATACCGGTTAGAACACACACAAGAATACCACGTGTTCTCAAGTTCCTCAAAACTCGCTTATGGTCTTGCGCTCATCCTATTCAACAAACTTTAAGAGAGAAACTTCAACTCTCAATTGAGGCGGCACCACCTCAAAGTTTGTTTAGGTGAAATTCTTCCAGTACTTTTGTTACTTTTAGAGATACTTGTGTTTTTAGTACTGAACTTCATTAAGAGCTTTAATGCTCAACCCTCACTTCAGTAACAACCAGCTTTATTTTACTGAGGATAGGGCAATGCGGATTTCAATAATGCTGCAACCATCCCACTTATCCAATGACTTGTTTTTATCCTTTGAACCCGTGGATTACCTTTTGAGTAATGACAGGTAGGGTTGCTGTCATTGGTGGACCTTTATAGATTAGGAGTTTAAACCCCATCCTACTCGAAGTAGATGCCACTAAAGTTTTATTTAGTAGTCTAGTTAAAGGATTCGCTAAATTCTCTTCGAAAATTATTCCACCTTTGATAATTTTCTTGTGACGTCACCTCTAAGACTTATATGTCTTTACTTCTCATTTTATGTGACTTAGTATCTTATCAAAATATAGCTAGTCAATGATCGATTCATTTGATAGATAGAACTTGTCACCACCAAGAAGCCACATGCTTCTCACTTGTTTTATTTAAAGCCTTATTGATTTTTAAAACACCGTTGGATGATTTCTATTAATTCATTACACTAGCCAATCACTTCTATTTGTGGATTTTAATACTTGGGTATTCACTTATTATCATTGAATTATTACAATGATCTTCAATAAATATTCCATTGGTTTTCCAAGCACCATAATCAACCTTTACCCATTTCATCCACTTTAGACTTAGTGTGTTTCATCCTTACAAGGCCTTCACTACTTTTCTCCATCGTAGATGTATTTCTATGATTAAAAGATAAAGGATACGGTAACTTTTTAAACTAAATTACTCCCACAATTTCTCAATTAGGAATTCTTATGCAATCTTGTAATGTTGCATTTATATATCTTTGAACTCCTCATATAAGTTCATAAGATAAATGCTAACCCCCACATTTTGGGTTATACTTTAACATAGAGTTCCTCAATATGTCAACCCCCACATTTGGGATTGCAATTGAACTTAAAGTTCATCAACTCTTTTATAGTTTTTCTTATTACTTTGATAATACTCGTGAAAGTTTAGTTACTTTCAGATAGTGGTTGTTAAGTCACAACATACCTCAATCCAACTATCTTTAATTTTGATCACAAAATATGATCAAGGTCATCTCATAGACCAATAATGTCTTTCCAAGCATAAACCAACTCAATTGGTTCCTCGAATAAGCCTATGCTTCTTGTTTAACAAGAATTGCACTTTGTCACTTCTACTAGATTATATCATATCAAACAATAAGGCATATGTTCACCTTATTCATATTTGGACAAAATCATATTTTGTCACATTTATATGCAAACACGACTTTGCATAAGATCGTCTCACTTAATTTTGTGGCTATTATCATTTTAATAGAACATGAAATCAACCATCAAGTTTATTAAGTGATTCTCGTATTCCAATAGAATAAGTAGTTATCAAATTACATGAGCTTTCAACAAATAGTAGGCATCCTTACACATTTATGCACATCCTTTAAACCCATTAAATATTAATAGATTGGTCTCAAAACACAAATATGGATGTGCTTTACTTGCACCTCGAAGTCCATAAGCCAACATAATGGCAAATGCACATGTGGGAAATTCAAGTGGATATATCATCCAAGCAAATGTGATAGCTCATATATTGGAATCAATCATCGAATAACAACCATGGTCAAATAGATATTCAGCCACTATTGATTTAAATTGCATTCTTTAACATTCATGCATATGAACCATTCCAATTGTTACAATAAAGTGAGATGAAGTAATCCATATGTAATTTTCCATTTTCTAGTAAAGGAATTGGTCATGAAAGTTCACATAATTTCTTTCATAAAATTCTAACACTTTAGAATTTTCCCATTCCCGTATACTTCAACAAAGAAATGGAAATTCAAACATTTTCAACAAATGCATTCTTCCAATATTATAATCCCATGTATGTGAACAATTCCCAAATGTCACAATGAAGTGAGACTAATCAATTTATTTAATTTCTACAGGCAGTAACATTTATCAAAATGCAATAAGCCATACTTTGGAAAATCACATATTTTTCATCTAAATTGGTCCTAGAATATTTCATAGTATTCCACATATAAAATCAAATTTCCACAACAAAGCAAGATCATGCACATGCTTCATTCTAGGCCAAACATATCACGTAGAAAATTTATAATTATACAGCTTAGCATCATGCAATTCCGAAAAACAATTAGTACTCTCCAATGAAAGTACTTACCCATTTTGAAATATTTGGCAGCCTCCTTCTACCACTGCCCTTGTGGTTTTTCAATACATGAATAAATTCTCAAGATTATTTTACCCATCTGGTGACTAGATCAATTCCAAATAGATTTATGGATTCAATGTCTGAAGTTTTAGAATTTCTTTCACAGAATTCTAATATTGCTATCATGACCATATGCCATGCAAACACAATTTTCACATTCGAAAATTAGTCACCAAACATGTGGAGTCACCATTTAGTAATCTGAATCACATGCACTTGTCCAGAAAATATGCCAACTTGTATGATCACATGTTGTGATCCTATACCATCTTCATGAATCTTTTATTGGTTGATATTAATGCACCACACCCATTTTACTTACTTCCTATTATAATAAGTCAACGGTCAAGCAACTTCCTCCATCGCCTACCACCGATCAGCCATGAATGTGTCCATAATATCCCAAAGAAGCCTTACTAAGAGCCGCACAATTGGATTCCATTTATCCCTTCCATGGCTGACAAGTGTTTTCGCGAGGTTTCAATTGGGAGAAGACAATTAGTAGAGATTCATTCAGACTATTCATGAAACATAGAGAATTTCATATGAAGGGCGTTTTTCAGAATTTTATTACCAAAACATGCCAGTAAATTAACCCCAATAAACAAAACTGTCAACTTCACAAATGATTTTAAATTGCAAAATTGAAAAGTCACCATTTAAATCATATACAACGTTTCATGGTCCTTGCCTAATTACAGGCAGCCACGCATGTTCGACCAACAGTAGTACCATTCTTTGCCAACTATTGAATTATGCCAACACGTATAAACTTACATGCATTTTTCTCTATTGGCGACTGGTCGATTAGATATTTAAACAGAGTTTAAGGTGGTTTTTATCATAAAGGAAATGATTGTCGGCATTTCAGACCAAAGAAATATACTTCCATTCAAAGGCTAAATTAATGCATTCTCTCAATAACATATAATACGACAAATTCTTCAGTTTAAGAATGCAAGTGGAAATTTAATCAGAATAATTGAAATTCGTGATCATCTGATCATTATCGTCTGATAAAACAAATCCGAAATATGCCATTTAATGAAATGAATATGCTTCTGACATTTAAGTCCATTGCATTCCTCACTTTCTTTAAATATGCCAAATAAAGAACTAGTATGGCAGTATCTTAGTATACTTATCATGCATGTGACAATAGTTACTATTAAATCATCTTTCAGAATATCATGAATACATGTAGAGACTGATTCATCTATTTCCATAAAGGCGGTGCAAAAAATCAAACGGTTTCTTTCATGATGTCCATTTAATTGTCAGCACCATTTCATTAGATCAAAGATCCAATATGAATCATATTTTATTAATGCACATTGAATTTTTCAGAATTCAATAAACACATCCACATGTATGCGTAAAATTGAAATGTAATTTCACTTACCGAATTTGGAGAGCAATTTCGACTTACACAAAATCTAGATTCAAGTTCTCCTACAAGTCGAGCCATCAAACAATCCCCACGAACAAGATCTCAATCCAAGTTTGAGATTGTTGGGAAATTTGCATCACCGAGAAAATTGGAGAAGAACCAATAACTAAAAAATCAAGAAGATGAAGAACATAATGAAATGAAGGTTCGAATGTGTAATCGTTGTCCTCAAACTATATTTGCCTCCCTCGGGATTGTTTGAGATGCTTAAAGATTTTGACAAATGGTTTGTAAGATTATATCAAGCCTTATAAAGGATCTAGTGCTAAAGCATAAGCGCGATCCTCTAAAACTTTAAGAACACAAGGAAGATTTGAATATGAATAAGGAATCAATGGTTTGATTTTATGTAGAATAATATTTGGATCAAAAGGTGTTTCTCTCATGTTTGTAACGGTTTTTTTTTCACACCCTTAAAATGATCACAAATCACCTATATATCGCCATGGATGATAGCTGCTCGAAGTGGTGCCAAACATAATGAAAAGCCACCAAAATTCGAACCTTCAACGACAAGAAACAATATTGCAACGGTCGGATTTCTTACCTATGCAACCGCATGTTATTAATCCATGCGGTCGCATGGAACATCATAGGCAGCCCCTCCAATTTTCGGTAAGTGGCCATGCAGTTGCTCATGCAGTCGCATGAGCCAAGAACTTGGGTCACCGTTTGGTTTTTTATTATTTTATTCCACCATTTTCATCCCACCGTTTGGTACCATCCACCATTTAGTTTTAATATTTCACTTCCACTTTTTGAGGTTTGGCTAATCTGACATGGAATATGTTTACACGTGCATGTATTTTTGTGTCCTCATTTTAACTTTCCCAATAACTTGAAACTTTTGAACATGGTCATGGTAATCAATGTTGATGATGTAGAGTCGATAATGTATTGTGGCAATTTTTGAAATATGTATGGCTGATAGTTCAAATTCGTTCTATCATCTTGTATCTAACGTTTTCGTTTCAGTATAGATCTTGGGCTCATGTTTTTTATATTGAACGCTGATTGTTTTCTTATTTGTTTTGCTGCAGAGAGGGTTCTCTGTGAGGCATTGATATAGATGTGTCAAGTGTCATTATTTTACAAACAGTGAGATTTTTTTAGATTGTCTACCAGTAGGAAAAAAATCTAGGTATTCCTTAACCTGGTAAAATCCTCACAATAGCGCTCTCATATAATTGATTTCAATCTCTTGTGAGACTTAGAATTCCTTGATTTTCTATATATTTTTGGTTCTAAATTTTGGACCTCCTAAATAAAAGTATAGATTGCTATCAACAATGTTTTATGAGGGGGTCTTGGAGGTCTCTTATGACCAATAAGTCATATCATGTAGTTTTTCCATCATTTGTCTCGCAAATGATAAATCTTCGATGTTATGATAAAGCGGATGCATTCAGTTTTGTTGTAGTTCTTTGATTGGTGACCATTCTTTAAAAGAAACAAAATGAGTTTTGAATAATATTTTAGGGGAATGTGTGGTTAAAAAGTAGGAAAAATCATTTGTGTCTATGTACAAAATATTCTATTGTGCAAATGTGTGGTTGAAAATGATCTTATAGAAAAAGAGTTTGAAAAGAATGATAATCAGACAGGGTCTTAAATTTCTACTAGTTGTAAATGATATTTAGTGCTTCGCTCAAAGTGTATTTATGAAACTTGTTTAAGTTTTCTTTGGTCTGTAGGTTCCTTATGACACCATGACACCTCTCCAAGCTACTCTAGAAATGAGGCATGTCTTGGTAGTTGTCGCGTGGCAAAATTATGATAATGGTTTAACATTTTATCCTACACTTTTATTGCTTGAACAAGGTTTGGGGACAATGTTTGTGGCTCTCTCTTTTTCTAAACTGCCCAACGAAATGTTAACACATGTCTCCCTGATTTCAAATCTTGCCACTCACCTTATTTGTGAAGCATAACTCTATCCCATCTTTCTGTGCATATTTTCGTACTTGATATCATGCATTTAAGTGAAAAAGTCTTGTCGTGATTGTTCTTTCATATTTGAGAGCTTCTTTTGAAACAACAGCAAATTGAAAATTAGATATAATAGGATGAACTGTATCAATTATTTGTGTGCACGTCAACTTGTATATCATACTTGAACTTGAGGAGCTCCTATGGGAAGTTAGGGTAGAATAGAACACTTGCAAATTTGATATTCATATGATGGATTATGTTGTAGTTTGACCCAAATTTTAGTGGATATTGGAGTTTTTGGTTGAAGTAATCTTGAAGAGATCAAAATTATGAATCAAAAACAAAAATACAGCATTTTCGCTAACTGGTCGCTCGAGCAACTCCTACATATTTTCTGCAGAGACTAGTTGCTCAAGCAACGGAGGTGTTGCCCGCCTATCGCTCGCCTGTCGCTCAAGCGACATGGTCTTTTGACCCCAAGCCCATTACATTTTGACGGGATCTCTAATACATATTCATCTACAACTTGATTTTTATGGTTTATATATAAGTCAAGATTTGTATTGTTCCCATAACATCCATACAACATCTTGAGAGTTTTAGAACTTAATTAAAAGTATTGAAATCTTGTTTTAAACATAATGACTACTGATTATAGTGAATTTTTTCTTCTCTGTCTATAGTTTTTCACATTTTGGGTTTTCACATAAATTTGGTGTTCCTATTTTGTTCTTATGTTATTTCATTATTGTAATTATCTTACGTTCAATTCATAACAAGTAGAATCAGAGTAATGTTGATTATTCCGCATAGTAATGATGAAATATGATATTCCATTATTCAATCGAAGCACGAATTTACTTTATGGAAAATGAAGGTTGAAGCGATTCCCACGTAAATGGATTTGGAGGAAACCTTGCTTTGCTTTGATAAGATGCCTTCAAGCTAGACGCATGATGAAAAGTAACATAGGGATTAGAAAAGCGTAATCTCAAATTCAACTACATCTATCAAGTCATATTTTTTAGGATGTCCTAAAAAGAAAAGTGTCGCTGCATTATGGTTGAAGTTGGTAAATCTTTGTATGACAAAGAGCTTGACCAGCAAGTTACATATGTAACAACGCTTCTATTTTCACCGAATGTCCGAAAGCGCATCATAGATGATAACTAACTATATTCAAAGAAATTTTGTCCGATTTGAAGACATTGAAAGTTAAGTATGACGATGGGGACTTGGTTTTGATGTTGTTGTGCTCGATGTAGCTATCATATGTGACTTTTATAGATACGATTCTCCATAGTCAGGATATTTTCACAGTGGAAGAGGTCTATGATGCTTTACTATTTAAAGAGAAGACGAGGCATCTTGCTGGAGAATCTGGGAGTCAGGCCAAAAGCTTAGTTGTTCGTAGGAGAAATCAAGATACCAATCATAGTAGAAATATGAGGGATAGATCGAAATCCAGACATGTGGAGAAAGTATTTCATTATTGTAAGAAGAAAAAGCATATCAGAACTGATAGCTATTTATTGAAAAATAGAAAT
Source organism: Olea europaea var. sylvestris (assembly GCF_002742605.1). Taxonomy (NCBI): domain Eukaryota; kingdom Viridiplantae; phylum Streptophyta; class Magnoliopsida; order Lamiales; family Oleaceae; genus Olea; species Olea europaea. The sequence continues at coordinate 21,034 of NW_019245646.1, forward strand.
AAAGCTGCTAGAGCTATTGAAAAAGACAAAAAACATCTTAACATAACAAAAGTTGATTTTTGTAGAAAATAGGCAAAGTAAAGGAGAGTTTCTTGTGATTGTTGATATGGATTCCAAATCTTGTGAGGAATAGGTTTGTGACTCAGCACATACTTTTCATATATGTCCCAATAAGGACTATTTTTACAACATATGAAAGAGTTTTGAGAGGCACAGTGGTTACAGGAAACAATGAGCCTTGCAAAATTGTCGAATTTGGTACGGTTGGAATCAAAATGTTCAATGATACTACTAGAATACTTACATATGTAAGGCACGTTCCACAACTGAAGTAAAATCTCATATCTTTGAGTATAATTGACTCAAATGGTCACAAATATACGAGTGAAGGTGAGTAGGGGTCTTATTGTCATAAAAGGGATATAAAAACTCTACACAATTGTACATTTTATAGGGTTCCACAGTTGCAGGAAATGTAGCAGTTTCTACTTCTTTTTGAACTATGAGGAAGTTACTAAACTTTGACATATGTGACTTGGGAATATGAGTGAGACAAATGTGGCAGAGTTGAGTAGAAGGGAACTTCTTGATAGGAAAAAGACTGGTAAGATAAAGTTTTGTGAGTATTGTATCTTTGGGAAACAAAAAAGAGTCAAATTTACTAAAAGAAGACACAACACAAATGGAACACTTGAATATATCCGTTCAGATCTTTGGAGACCAGCTAGGTGCTTTCAAAAGGATGTGCTTATTACTTATTAACAGTAATTGATGACTTCTCTAGGAATGTTTGAGTATTCTTCTTAAAACAAAAGAGTGATATGTTTGGGACCTTTAAGAAGGGGAAAACATTGATAAAAAAAGAAGATTGGAAATTAGGTGAAACGTCTACACACAAATAATGGATTAAAGTTTTGTTCAAATGAATTTATAGCTTTTACAGGGTTGAATGCATCTTGAGATAATTGACAGTGCCCGAAACTCCTCAACAAAATGGTGTGATAGAACCAATGAATAGAACTTTGATGGAAAAGTTTCACTTTATGCAATCCAGGTGTCAATGGGTATAAATTGTAGTGTCATGAGATAAGAAAAATAGTTGTTATTAGAGATGTATTATTTTGATGAACTTGCTATGATTCATAGTTCATCTCATTGGAATTCTAATAAAATCGATGAACGGAATCAATCAACTCCGATGGAGTTGAAAATTGGTCCATGAGAACAATCAAAGGTCTCAAAATAGTCTATTATAGATGAGTTTAGTATAAAATTTATAGACAGTAATACTCTGTCTACACCACTGGTAACATCATAGTATTCGATTACTAAAGATAGATCTCGCAGATCGATTAGACCTTCACAAAAGTATGGAGAAGCAGATTTGATAGCTTATGCATTGAGTGTGACTGAAATAGTGATTCCACAGAGGAGCCCGCTACATATTCAGAGAAAGTCAGTTACAGTGATTCTGCCAGATTTGACACATTCAATTAGTACAGTTAATAGGTACATGGCAAATCCTGGTAAGGAACATTGGAAAGTAGTACAATGGATGTTCCTATAGTTGAGTGGCTCTACTAATGCTTGTTTGCATTTTGGTAGATATATAGTTGGAGTTATTGAGTGTGTGGATTCAAATTATACAGGGGTTCTTGATAAGAGAAGATCACTTACATGGTATATGTTTACTCTTGGAGGCTATGTTATCAGCTGGAAAGCTACTTTGCAAAATACGGTAGCTTTATCTATAATAGAGGCAGAGTACATGGCCATTATAGAAACATGTACGTGATTGAGGGGATTGATTGGTGAAATCAATGAAGACTTGCAGATTTTTACAATATATTGTAATAGTCAGAGTGCTATTTTTCTTACTAAGGATCAAATGTTTCATGAAGGGACTAAGCACATTAATGTGATGTATCATTTTGTGCGTGATGTAATTGCTCGTGGTGACTGAGTAAGGTAGATACCAAGGACAATCCTGCTAATATGATGATAAAATCACTTCTGATTGCTAAGTTTGAGCATTGCTTGAACTTAGTGTTTATCATTGATTTAGCTTATTGAGGTTTGTTTGGAAGAGGATGATTGGTGTTTACTTTGATATGTGTTTTGAAATTCCTTATACTGGAATTTAGTTCAAGGTAGAGATTAATTGTAGTTTGACCCAAATTTTAGTGGGTATTGGAGTTTTTGGCAGAAGTGATCATGAAGAAATCAAAATTATGAACTAAGAAGAAAAGTTACCATATTTTCGCTAGCCTGCCGCTAGAGCAACTCCTACATATTTTCTCTAGAGACTTTTTGCTTGCCTAGTGCTCGAGCGAAGGAGCTGTCATCGGCCTATTGCTCACTTGTCACTTGAGTGACAGGATTTTTTGGCCCAGACTCGTTTTGCATTTTGACGTGTTTTGGGACTCTTATTAATTTACAACTTGTTTTCTAGGGTTTATATATATAAGTTACGGCTTATATTGTTCCCATATCATTTATACAATATTTTGAGAGATTTAGATCTTAATTTAGAGTATTGAGATTTTGTTATAAACACAATTACTATTGATTATAGTGAATTATTTCTGTTTTGCCAGTGGTTTTTTTTCCTACATTTGGTTTTCACATAAATCTTGATGTTCTCATTTTGTTTTTGATTATTTCATTATTATTGTTACCTTGCGTTCAATTCATAATAGAATATAAATGTGCTATTTACGAGACAAACTATAGAGACAAGATATACCTTATGCATTGTCACATTCAGATGGTGGCCAGAAATAACTTCTTTTGTTGTTTCTTTGGCTCTTCTTTTCATATTGTAAAAGAGATGAGATTAATATTATTGTTTGCATATGCAGGCAACGCCGTTGATTTGAGGATATCTTGACTTGTACTCTCTTGCCTGGGCCTAATGTGTTAACTGTGAAAATGTCAGTTTGTTTTTTAATGTGGAAACAAGATGCAAGATGATGATCAACTAGTCACTAGTTTGGTCACATTTTTGTTACATGTTTCAACCACTTAAAATCGTACATTATCACTTCAATATTAGACGCATCGTTAACATTAAGAAGATATTAGGTTTAATCCGTTTGAGATTTGATTTGACCTTGATTCTTACGGCGCAAAAGTGAAACTAGATTGGATCCGCATGATCTTCCTAATAATTCATAAATGAACGTATAAATATTAGGCAGCTTGTTCTGCGGAAATGCTTCATCTATTATTATACACATGATTTGGACGACATGTTTCAGGTTTCTTTTTTTTAAAGTAAGGAAATCTTAGAATCAAAAGGCCGTATAATTAATAGCTGAACTGTAAATGTTGCAAATTATTAAGAGCAAAAACAGAAACTAAATAAAAAGAAAAAAACTTTTGGGTATAAAGAAAAGAGTGATAAAGAAAAAGAAAAATCAAATGGAAGTTGGCGGTAATGATTATTCAACTCATGAGATGAATTTTCAAGAGGAAAACTCAGTGATCCTGAAAGTTATTTTACACCTATAATACTCTTGAAACTTTGAAAAAAAATAATTAAAAAGGCGTCCATATGATACATTAGACAGAACAATTAACAAACATTTCGTATACACTCTTATCTGAATTAATTAAATTAGTAATCATCAATATTTATCTGATTAATAATTGTTCATTAAAAAATGAAAGAATACTGGTTGCTCATTTACTTTTTCACGACGTTATCCATCAATCGTCCATGTAAACAAAAAATAAAATAAAGAAAACACGAGACGGATAAAAATATTACGTGACAATAAGTACGAGTAATTTTCAGTATTTACCTTTAAATACTACTTGCTCAGTCAAAAATAAAAAATTATTGATTGTTTACTCACTTTTAGACAACGTTAAATATCTATCATTCATCTCAATTTCGTCCGTCCACCTAAACAAAAAAAAGTCATGTGGTGGACAAGGACAAGAGCAATGGCAAGTGGGAAAATCCCATCAATGCTTTAGAGTCTTTGCTTGGAGCATGAACACGTTTACTTAAGCAGGACAAGCTTGACGAGCTTGCAAGTGTTTTGAAACCATTCAGCGAAGATGGCGTTTCATGAATAAGTAATTAGTAACATTTTACTTTTTAGTGAGCAAGTAGTAATCCAGGTAACTATCAGTGATTACTAATTTAATTAACTTCCTAGTTTTTACACCATTTATTACAAAGTAAGACTTTCATTCATCACGTGAATTTTTTTGTTTAGGTGGATGATGGACGGGTAACATTGGGTAAAAATGAGCGAGTAACTAGCAACCTTTTGTTTTTAAGTAAACAACTAGTAATCAAAGATTAATATTGTTAATTACTCGTTTAATTAACTCTTCCTCTTCCTATGCATAAGTTCTTTTTTTTTTTTTCTCCTTATCGTAGATGTATAGAATATTTTCTCCACCGACAATTTTTTTTCTACACAATGAAATAACAAAAATATAGCTGTAAAAACCTAGATCCAGTCTCTTTTAGTCCTTTCAGCTTTTTAAGATAATCTTATCTATGCCATGCATGTGTCTGTGTCTGAGTTGGTGAACTCCTCCATTTTCTACAAACAGACTTTTCAACATTCAATTATTGATTAATTAAATAAATAAATTTGATTGAAACTTTAGGTTCTGGACCACCATGCTGGAATGTCGAACCCACAGCACCATATTGTTTCCTCATAATGCATGGACAGGCTTAGCCCATGAAAATTAAAATCAGATTTTTATTATTTTTATTATTATTCTTTTTTTAAAAGTTGATGAAATATATAGTTGAAAAGTTATGAATCTCATAAAATATGTGGTTAAACTTAATTATTGATTTCGACTTGAATTAAAATTTTAATTTTAATTTTTATCAAAGAGGGGATTGTTATAATCTTTCATATATTTGAGAGTAAATAAATTAATAGGTACGTGAAATAAGGGTCAAATCTTAATTGGCTAACAATTACTTGTATGATCTTTACAACGTTCACTTGTATGTTAGTAATTCATCATTTAAGAAACATACATTTTATTGAAGGAAAAGCGTCGATCAAATTATTTACATATCTTCACGTAGTAAACAATATATAAAATTACAAAAGTCTACATGATGACAAACATGGGCGAATCCAAGAGTTTGAGTCAACATGAGCGGTCGTTGACCTTCTATCGTGAGCCGCAATAAAATATTAAAAGCCCGTTTGATATCTATTTTTTTGTAAAAAAAAATGCATTTCTGAATAATGATTTGATGGAGAATGTTTGGCTAAAAGTGAAAAAAAATTTGAATTTGCATTAATATTATTTTATTGAAAATGTGTGGTTGAAAAAAAGAGAGAAAAAAATAAAGCAATTAGTTTGTTTAAATTGAACATTTATAATTTTGTTATAAGAATAAACTGGACTCATCAAACGACAGTGTTACCAAGTTTTGTATAATTCAAAGGAAGAGTGGGGATTCGAATCGTTAAAATTATACTTGCATTAAAATAGTTAAAACTTAACAAATATTATTTTGTTAAATCTAGTGTCAAAATTCAAGAAGTGTCATAATGATCAAGCTTACAATAATACTTACAAGAGATAACAAGTTTGATTCCCTTTGGTCCTCCTCGTTATTGAATTTTGGTAAAAATTGTAGAATAAAAATATTGCAAAACAAATTTGTTGCTAAGGGATTCAAATCCAAGACTTCCACATACATGTAAGCTCTAACCAAATGAGTTACAAGAGATGTTTGAAAATAAAATAAATTTCCAGTAATATAAACTAAAAATTAATCTATTGCAACGAAAAAAATTTGATCCCGAGGGATTAGCACGCACAACCACGGGTGCTTGCGTAGGAATTGGATCCGCACCATTGACAAATATAGTCTGTAAAAGATTTTAAGAATGTACATAGATGTATTTATATTTATTTATTCAATTGCAAAATTGATTGCTATACTAGTTGGGAAATGGTCCTCGAGAAAATTGGAACATAAGAAATGCATTAGTCAGCTGAATTTATGACAAAATTTGTAAGATAATTGCAAATCACAATATATGGGTTTCAGTCTTTGAATCTTAAACGTCATGTGGACGAGAAATGTGGTAGGTGAAAACTCCCACATGCTCCAATTTTATCCAGATTTGGGTAGGTGGATCCATAACGCTACACTGCATTAAGCTCCTTTCATGGTAATATTATTTAATAAAGGTCGATTACAACGAAATAATAAAAAGTGTTGACTACGCTAATACTTGAGAGTTCGTACTCGACAAAACTACAAAATACTATGTAAATATATACGTGCATTTGTACATTTATATACGTATATATTGAAAAGAGTGACTTTTTAGGATAGAATTTTATAATTCGACATGGTTTCAATACAAGTTGGAAGCAATTCGATTTGTTTGAAGTTCAAGTGATCCTCCCTATCCTCTTTCAATTGAGTTCTTGTAGAACCTTAGTCGTCGCATGCACTTACTACTTTTCTTTATTATGTTAAACATCTAAAATTGAATCTTCAAACTCAATATACATGTGTGTACAATTTGTAGCCAAGTGGAAATTGCCAATTTATGATATCCTTTACTGTCAAAGGTCAATGGAGCTATTTTACAATGTCATTTTCTTATCTATTATTTATTTGTGTTACATAAATCCCATAATTATATTTATATATATATATAGATGCACGTAATTGTAGTAATTACATAATTTAAATTATTCCGTCATAATAATATATAATTGTATACATATATGGACACGTAATTAATACAAGGTAAGCACGGGTGGAGATCATTCTTGTAAAATTAATTTCAACTAGGTTCTAAATTAAAAAATATATATTAATAAATTTCAGAAAAAGATCAATTACATTAAATTAAAGGATAATTCAAACTGGTGTAGGTGAACCGCTTAATTATTTACAAACAAGAATTTCGAAAATCAAATTATAAAATGCCAATATATAATTAGTATCCTTTGGGTTTATTCCTTTGTTCGAGAATATGTGGAACCCGATATTTCAAATCATGCATGGTCCTGGACTTGTCTTTATTGCATACTCATCCAATTTTTTTCTCTTTTCTTGTACCAATTTCATCAATCAAGATTTATTTTTTATTTGTGACACACTATGATTTGATTAACACCACCTATGGATACGTTGGAAAATCTTTATAAAATTGAAAAATTAAGTAGAATCCAAGACCCATATCCTAAGTATATGCATTACAAGAATTCATATGTTTGATGACGAGAGATTTCTTGTTGGCATAACTTTCCATGGAAAATTCTTGTGCTCAAAGGAGGGTTAAATTAGTCTCTTATGATTAAGGGAAAATTACTTTTAATTTTGAAAATACACTACATCCAAATTTCATTATTTTCCTGATGCATGCGACATTGCCTTAATGTATTCAAGAAAAAGGGTAGAACAAAATGAAGATATTTGAACAAAAAATTATTAACGGTAAAAATCTAAAGTATCACTTTGAATAATGATAATATTAACTCTCATATGGTTCTTCCATCCTAATGACTTTCAATTAGGTCATTATTCATTATAATTCTTAATGAATAATATTATTCATAGTCCATAACTGCAGTAATCATTCTAAATAGTAGCTTGTTATTTGAGACATTAATTTTCTATAATTTTGTTACCTCAAATAATAAGTTAATGTCTAAGATAACAAATTATAACATAAAATAACTATTTCAATCGCTGACTATGAATATCGTTACTCTTTTATAATATTCATGCATATCACTTTCTTGTTCCATCATAGATAACATTCCGTAGTAATTGAAAGTTGTTATCAAAGTGACTTCAATGTAGTTGAGACGTCTAAAGTTTGGCACAAATTTAGGTTCGTTTGGCAAGAATGTGTTTTTTTTGTAGAAGAGTTTTCTTAAAAAGCTATCTTAATTGATATCTGAAAATTAATTTCTAAAGGAGCTACCTCTTTCAGAAGAGTTTTTAGAGAAAGTCACATTGTACCAACTTTTTTCTAAAAACTACTGTAATTAAAAAAAAAATACTTCTATAAAATTAATCAAACGGATCCAAAATAGCTTTTGAATTGCAATAGCTCTTTAGTCTCTCAAAGGTCATACCAAATGGACCCTTACTCTATTTGAAATAGAAGTTACTTTGAGGAAAAGATTCTAAGAGTACCACAATTTGTATTTTTTGGTAAAATTCGTTTGAAAAGCAATTTATGCAAGTTGTTAGATGAATCAACTCAAAGTGGACGACACGCGGTTTTACATATGATTTTATCCACAAGCCATGAAGCCATACAACAAGTGGCTCTTAATCGGCTTGATTGACAAGCCATGCTAGCTGCTTAAATTTATAATTAATAATTGCTTCCAACTTTTAATTAGTCCAGGCAAAAAACTACAAGGATATTGACTTGATTATTATACGATCTATTTTAGGTTACAAAACGAGTACAAATCCTAAAGAGAAATTTCAGGTTCTTTGCCCATTCTAATACGAAGTCAGACCACAAATTTGAAGACGAATGATGGATCTGAAACGTTGTTATTTTATTGGATTTAAAACACATGCAAATAACCTCAGGCATTTACCTGGAGATTAACTATGAAATATAAACATAAATATGGGAAATTGGTAAATAAAACACACTAAGAAACTATCTGAAAGAAAACGTGCAGGCTGGATATGGAAGCACATTCTCCTTCGCAGCTTATTTTATTCTTCTCGTTCTTCCATCGCTTTCACATCTACTCTCTTATGCAGAACATTCTTCTTACCTGCAAGAATACATTTACTTTCCGTCGTTAGGATTAAGTAATTATTAATGTTCTAACTTAATTATAAGTTGGTGAAAATAATTTTTTCAGAAATTGGAAATCTAAATAGTGTTTTCTGAAAATCATTAAAATGCACCTTGGAAATCTGGTTGCAGGTTCTTAGTAGTGATGAGGAGGAGGAGGAGGAGAACTGTAGTAGTAATGGTGGGGTGGTGGGTAGTGGACTGGAGGTGGTGGTGGGGGAGACTTGTAGACGTATGGCTTCTTGTGAGGTGGTGGTGGTGGAGGGGACTTGTAAACGTATGGCTTCTTGGGTGGTGGTGGAGGGGACTTGTAGACGTATGGCTTCTTGGGTGGTGGTGGAGGGGACTTGTAGACGTATGGCTTCTTGGGTGGTGGTGGAGGGGACTTGTAGACGTATGGCTTCTTGGGTGGTGGTGGAGGGGACTTGTAGACGTATGGCTTCTTGGGTGGTGGTGGAGGGGACTTGTAGACGTATGGCTTCTTGGGTGGTGGTGGAGGGGACTTGTAGACGTATGGCTTCTTGGGTGGTGGTGGAGGGGACTTGTAGACGTATGGCTTCTTGGGTGGTGGTGGAGGGGACTTGTAGACGTATGGCTTCTTGGGTGGTGGTGGAGGGGACTTGTAGACGTATGGCTTCTTGGGTGGTGGTGGAGGGGACTTGTGGACGTATGGCTTCTTGTGAGGTGGTGGTGGTGGAGGGGACTTGTAGACGTATGGCTTCTTGGGTGGTGGTGGAGGGGACTTGTAGACGTATGGCTTCTTGGGTGGTGGTGGAGGGGACTTGTAGACGTATGGCTTCTTGGGTGGTGGTGGAGGGGACTTGTAGACGTATGGCTTCTTGGGTGGTGGTGGATAGAGGGGTTACCAACTCAGGGTTCACTCTTTTTTTTGGGATTTTTTTATTCACATAAGATCCATGACATGTGAGGGGATGTCAACCATTATGGCACAAAATTTCGGACAAAGCAGCAAAATTCAATTATTTAACTTTGTTTTTGGCCTTTGTTTTTTAGTGTCTGCAAGCTCATCAAAAGCAGATAAAGCAAACAAAAAGTATTATTATTGCTACGTATATATAATTTATATATAAAGAAAAAGAATAATGAAGAAATTATGTGTGTAATATATAATTTTCGAAGTGTATATTTTTATTGGCTCGATATTAAAGTCACTACTCATGGCATGTATGATACAATTTTTGTTAAAAATTTTAACAAATTTTGATAAAAAATTATTCATCTCATAATATATGGTTAAAATTGAAATTTACAAGGATAGTAACTAATTTACCATACTGAATTTTCTTTTGGACCACTTTATGTAGAACTGTACATTTCTACTTTTGAGACAAGTGCGACAATAAATAATGTAATTAGTTACACAAATTAATTGAAGACCAAATCAACTTTAGATAGACCGCAGCCTTGAATATTCCTCCCTTTTTTCTTTTTTTATTTTCCCTCAAAAAACTTGGAGTAAAATGAAATTAATTAACAATGAGAATTAAATTAATATCGTCTGATCAATGGGGAAGCACAGACTTAGCCTCCGATTGATTTATTGATGAGTTCTCTATTTCGGACAAAGACTATAGGAAGAATCCTTCGTCAAACTCCCTCCACCCAACCGAGCTGTGAATATTACTCAAAAGTTCATTGATTATTCAAATAATTGAGTCTTTCGTACATTTTAAAGGTTCAACAAAAAATGAAATACACGATGAAGAAGAAAAGGGAAGAAATTAATAGAGGGTAATTGGCGCAAAACATCCCTATCTTTCGAGATTATTGTGGAAAACGTCCATATCTTTCATTTTTTGGCATTTTGCCCTTATTTCAACATTTCGTTGCGCTGAAGTTCCTTTTCACTGTTTTGGAACGTAAAATAACAATTATATCCTCTTATTTAAAACAAAAAACCAAAAAAAAAATGAGAAAAATTCAAAACAAATTGCAACCTTATCCCTAAACTTTTAAAAAAAGTACAATTGAGTCTCCAATACTCCCTCAATCCATCACAACTAAGATTTTAGAACCACCACTTATGGACCACCAAAACTCCACCCTCCGGCCACCTTGGGCATGGGACCAAATAGCATCTTGAAGTCCACACTTCCTTCTTCGTAACCCACCCAAGATCCAGCTATAACTCCAATCAATTTGGTCGAAAATTCAAGCAAAAATAGGTTATCCACACAACAAACAGTGGTCGAAATCTTCACTTTCGTCGACACCCATGCCCTACACAACCGCCACTTTGGCCAGACTAAGTGACTAACATACCACCTTAAAGCTCTCACTTCCCTCTTCGCAATCCACCCAAGATCCGGCCATAACTTCAATCCATTTGCCTGGAAATTCAAGCCAAAATAGGTTACTTGCAACAAACAGTGCTAGAATCTTCACTTCCGGTGACATCCATGCCCTAGATCGATTCTACACAGTAAAACGTCCCTGTCCATGCTCCTCAAACATCGTTTAATGCACGCAATTAAGAAACACAGTCGCTGTGCAGCTTTCAGGCGATCACCAGTCCCTGCCCATGGTCCTCAAACATCGTTTAATGCACACTAAAACGATGTTCAAAGCTTTCAGGCGATTTTTTTACGTTGATCGTGGGACCCATGATCGCTAACCACCACCTGAGGTATCTACACCTCATGGCGCATCCAATAAGCATATAGGTCTTCCCCATTTTATTCATTCAGAAACCGAGAAATGAAACCTAACTTGCGTGAATGAGAATTTGTACCATTAGAATGAAATTAATGGAAGCCCATTGGGTGGTATGTGTAGAGGAAAGTGAGGGCTTTCCGGTGGTTTGGAAGGTGGTTAGTCGGAATTTTTTGACTTGAAAGGTGGCAGTGGAGGAAGGGAAGAGAAGAGAAAGTGTTTTTTTGTTATTTTCAATATTTTAAGTATTGGGGACTCATTTGCACTTTTTTAAAAGTTTAGGGGTAAGTTTGCAATTTATTCTAAAATTTTCTCCCTTTTTTGTTCTAAATAAGAGGGTATAATTGTCATTTTACGTTTCAAAATAATGAAAAAGACCTTCAACGCAACGAAAGATTGAAATAAGGGTAAAAATGTCAAAAAATAAAAAGTACAGATGTTTTCCACGATAATCTCGAAAGGTAGGGACATTTTGCACCAATTACCCTTAAATAGAGGTGGGAGAAGTTCTAGATCCAACACTTGTTCTGTTACACCTGTTTTTCTTCATTTTCTATTCATAGATAATACGGAGACAAGTTTGAAAATTGAAAACGTGATTATGTTCAGTTTTTTGAGAAACAATAATGGAGTAAAACTTTATCTCAGTTTGACAATGAATGATTTTACAATAAAGAAATATCCATGTAAATAAAATAATATTTTTAAAAGGAAATGATCATCTTTTACTTTTAAGAAATGCTAAAAAACAGGGTTAAAAACAAAGGGAATACGTGTCGAAACATGAATGGGCAGTTAAAAAAAAAAAAACTCAATCTAATGTTGTCAACTCAGTCAGTCCACAGTTTCGCTATTTAACCATGTTCAACCATCATTTCCTTTAACCTTTTCTAGAGATTTCATCAATTCTTTTACATGTAGAAAAAGTAAAAGAAATTGCGTGTCAATTTTGCTCATTCTGAACAAGAAAATTTGTACATTACATGAGATTTTATCATTTGATAATTCGAGATAAAAGTCCACAGAATATAGGTGGTTTTACCTTTGGATTAAGACATGTTTTTTATCCTGGGATAGCACTATTAAATAAGATTGAAATGAGAGATACATGATAGAACTATAAGATGTCATTTCTAGTTTCTAATTTGGTTATATTCTAAGTCTAAATACATTACATTGATGTCTTTTTCTCAAAATCAATGCTAGGTGGAAACTAAATATACCGTGGAAGAATAAAACTTATAGATCCAGAAAGGACAATTTAGCATGTAATTGGATAATGCAAAATTTCACATCGAGATCACATTTTCTAAAATTGTATGTATATTCACACTTAATAAATGTTTAATATAATAATTGCCAATATCGTATTTTGAAAGGATTAGTATCTCTCCTTGAAATATTTCCAATACTAGAATAAAAAACCACAAAAAGGATATAGAACCCCTTTCACAAGTGTCAAACTACTCTTTGTAAAGTATTAAATTCCTCGTTTGTTGTATCATTCTGTTCGAAAAAATATCTTAATAGTATCTACGAGTCTTGAGTTAGAGTATCTTTATAAAAAATGATAGGACTTAAAGATTATTCAAGTGCTTTTTCGTCTCGCTACTCATGAGTGTGATTAATGAATAGAGTAACATCATAAAAACTTTAATATTAATATTCTTTAATTAACCATGTGGATAGTGAACTTCTATGATTGTTCCCGAAGTTAGGTGTGGAGTGACATCAAAGAAGAAAGACAGGTATACATATTTAATTAATATGCTAAGGTGAAACATGTTCAAAATTTAATCCAAAAGATTGCATGACATTGACTGGTAGACCTATATAATTCACTTGCATTATTATATATAAATATATTTAGTATCTGTATTTTGGTTTTAAATATAAAAGTATATTCACAAATAATAAAATGTATATAACTTAACTTTATGTAATATATAATCTCTTAAATATATTTAAACATGCGAAACGAATAATAATATATCAAATAAAATAACAAAATTTGTATAAATGATTATATATACATCATCATCATCGGGAAAAAATGTATCTTTTTATGTTTCTCCTTTTATATGATTTCCATACTATTAATTATTCTTAATACAACTTGTATATAGGTTAATAACTTATAAAATTGCATTGCATGGTATAATTAATTAAATTTTAATCACCGTCATTATTTTATAATTAATTAAATTTTAATCACCGACATTATAAAATAATTCGATCCTCTTCCTAATCTACCATTAGCAAAATAAATAATATTATATTTATATAATATACTGCTCTAACAATCTTTAATCTCGAGTTGAAATCTGTTGTTCAATTCTTAAATTCTTTAAAATGTTATTATATTGAAGACATATCGATTATATCTTTTAGATCAAATAATATTCATACAAAATATTCATCGGTTGTGACAAAAAAAAATACGTGGACTTAAATGTACTGAACTTGTTTCCAGTGAAAATCATTAGTAAAATATAATCTTAAGCTTAGTCGATGTCTAGGCATTAAACGAAAATATAGAAATGTGGAAAAACGTTCACATTTAAGGATTGTTTGAGAAATCTTTTGATAAAAGTTAACAAGTTGTGAATTTCATGAAATATATAGTTTATATTAATTCTTTACTTTATTTTCAACTGATTAGCAATTTTTTAAGCCATTTCAAACAAGCAATCCAAGATGAGGTGTAGGGCTCATCTATAGCTGTTTTCAATTATAAATATAATGTGGATTATTGATTGTAGACTTAATTAATCTGTCTGTGTCATTTATTTAATGATAAAACAATTTTTAGAAAAGTCCCTGTCGTCCCTTATTATACTTTTCAATATTGTACTGTAGTCAGCGAGTCGTATGTCCACATTTCTCTCACCGGTTAAGAGGGAATAGTTATGTACAACTTGTACATTGCCCCCACCATCCTGTTTCTTACTTAAAATATAAATTACATAGTTGATGAACTTCGGTGATTAAAGTAACATACTTTGAAAATATATGAATAGCTATGTTACTTATGAAGGATGTAGTACAAAATTCACTCCCAAATGGCAAGATTTTACACAGAAATATAAACTGTACAATCGTTATGCAAACACTCATCGAATTCCGAACGTTCTTGTCCCGCGCCTTTGAATTGCTTCCACGCCCCTTTTACTACTAGTTCTAGATCATTCACGTATCTTAACGTGTTGGACCAGACTTACGTGTGTACGGATGGGACCCCAGAATATATTATCAACATAAACGTTGAAATACAACATATGAAAAAACCAACATACCTTGAGATGAACTCCCTTCCATCGACTACCAGTCAAATTGCACCAACAATATTTAAGTTACTCAATATCAGTAGCGGCTAAGAAATAGCTAGAGCTCAATTTACCCTCGTGTCACAAAAATAATCACTTCAAAGGATCGAACCTAAAATCTGAACTCTCACTCCAAGAAAAACGGTTCAGAAAGAGACCAGTGATTTCCTCTGAATTAGAATACACTCACAATGAATGTAGGAGAAGAAGATCTCACAAAGAGATTATCACACTCAATTGGGCTGAAAAGCAATGCCCACCATTGACCTTTCATCCAATCTCATCTAACGGTGCAGATTGATTACACTAGATTGGGCCATTGAGTAACACCCCAAATATTCGGCTTTTCTCCAAATGTCCATCAGACTTGGGTCCAGTATGTTTTCGTCTTGACTTATGGAGTCGGATATGAAATCTCTGAGATTTTATTCAGGGATGGGTACAAGATTGAGTTACAAAATTTCAAATCGGATTATTACGTGGGAAAAAAATTTACACATAAAAAATTGATTTTTTATCCAAAAAAAAATAAAATAAATAAACACCTTAAAAGAAATGTTATTGGGCCTGAGTGGGGCGGGGTTACGGCTCAGCCCAGCCCCCCTCGCACCCACCAACCAACCATATCCGTCTCTACTTTTTATTTGGTCATCACAACCTAACATGGAAAATGAGTTTGGACTTATTTTTTATGAAAGTAAAAACAACTTTGAAAATTGTGTATAATAAAATACTCAAAAGCAGCGTGAGAAGGCTCATTAAAGAATGTCTATAATTGTTAGGCATATGCGTGGAAGATGCCATGCAAAGCTTGAAAAAATGTGCAGAGGATAAGGCATGTGGGGGCAAGATTAGATACACTAAATCATTTTCTTTTTTGTCTCTCTTTCTTTTCTTTTCTTTTCTTCTCTCTTTATATATTGTGTGCAGGTGTCAAACATAGACATTTTTTTTTTATTTTTTTTGCAATATCATCTCTAATAATTAATCAATATTTGACATCATCAATTAATCTTGAATCAATCAGAAACAGTAAATGTGTTAATGGAAGTACTATTTACTAGTACAAATCAATCATTAATGGCAAGTTGCATTTCTTTTTGTGTCCTCTTTTTACTGATTCCCTGGTTTTGACTGTGTATGTAAAACAAATTGCAGACGGCATTTTGTTATCCTTTATTTGAATAATTCTCAATTCAGTTATAATTTATAAGTTATGAAAAGTCTTTAAGGATGAGTGTTAATTGTTGAAATGTCCGACACAAGCAATTATTAATCGTACTATAAGATGAACATCACAATTTTGTCTTGCATGAAATGTAAAATGAGGAAGTAAAATTCCATGCCATGAATTTATACTTCGTAAATGCATGTTTAATTTATAATATTAAATTGCATTGAAGTAACTGAACATTACGATGAACAGAATTTTAATTTACTTTTCCTTCTTAATACTATCAAATTTTACGAGCATAATCTCACGACCTAATTTCATTACACCCAAACAACTAAAATCGTGTGGTCTTAACGTTCAGCAATTCTTGTTCCTCACGAGAAAACAATAAGTCAACATTTCCATGTTTAGAATTTTGAAGTAAGGAATATATGGAAAATAAGTAAGATTGGGAAAACTTTCTTTGTATAAATGAAAGGGAAAATTTTACAATAATATATAAAACTCACTTCACTTTCCATGATTTACAAGTGATACTTCTATTTTTATTTATAGGCAAAACCTTGCAAGTTGCTTCGAAATTAATGGCCAAAATTAATTTGATCCAAGGGTCCCCATTGGTGGCAAGTTGTCTTAAATCTCATTTGATCAAGTTGCATTTTAACTTTATAACTCATGCTAGTTGGTATCTAGTGAACATTCTCTACAAATTTTCTTGCAAGTGAATATGTCCTTTTTATAGTGCCAACTTGTACTTAATTTGTATTTTGATATTATCTTGCAAGTGGCCAAGTGGGCCAAGTAGCACAAGTGAAAAAGTGGCACAAGTGTACAAGTTGGCCAAATTTTTCACTTGCATCCCCAAAAATAGTTCTTCCTTCCGTTTGGCATTTGGAAGTAATTTTTTATATAATGATAAACTTCTAGTTAGAAGTGGTCTTTGTTCAATTCATCAAGCAGTTCAATAGTTGATGTCATATTTCCTTTATTCTT
Source organism: Olea europaea var. sylvestris (assembly GCF_002742605.1). Taxonomy (NCBI): domain Eukaryota; kingdom Viridiplantae; phylum Streptophyta; class Magnoliopsida; order Lamiales; family Oleaceae; genus Olea; species Olea europaea. The sequence continues at coordinate 37,995 of NW_019245646.1, forward strand.
TTTAGGGTCTAAAAGATTTTCTGAATAACATTTTTCTAAAAGTTCTAAAATTTGCCGTCCGTCCTGCATCGTTATGCCTTTCGACGGTCTTATTTTCGGACAATTTCACACCGCCCGATTGGACATTGGGAAGTTGCAGGAACTACGTTGTAGCATACGTCTTATGCCTAGGCCAATCGATCGACACACCATGCGGTTTCGTCCCCACACATGCGCTCCGTCCTGCATCGTTGTGCCTCACGACGGTCTTGATGTGGGACAATTTCGCACCAACCGATCGGACATTGGGAAGTTACGAGCACTACGTTGCAACGTGCGTTGCCTAGGCCAATCGATCGACACATCGCGCAGTTTCTCATCCCCACGCATTCCCTCCGTCCGGATTATTCCTCCCACTCTCGTCGGGTCTTTAATCAGAAATATCTGAAGATGAGTAATAGAAATATTACAAATCCAAAATCTATCTATAGTCCTATAAAACTAAGTTTTGAAGGATATAGAAAAATTAACATTCATGCTTTTGTAGATACTAGAGCATCAGTATGTACGGCAAGTAAATGGATAATACCTAAACAATTTTGGGTTACATCTGAAAAAATATTAAAACTTAAGATTGCAGATAAATTTGAAATTAAAACTGAATAAAAATGAAGGAAATTTTGATATAAAATTTTGAAATTAAAATGTCAAAATTCAGAAAAAAAATCTTGAAAATATTCATGAGACTAGCAATGATCTAGGACTCTTAAATGTTCTTCTTTCATTCGAAGACTCAGAATTACAAAAGATTGAAAATATTGTAAGAAAGATTAACATTGGAAACAATGAAAATCTTATGACAATAAAATCAGATACTGAGGAATCAAAACCTAATGAATCCTTAAGTGAACAAGAAAATACTTCTGAATCTGATGAAGAAGTAGTAATTCATGAAAGATTCTTTACAAATAGGAAACCTATTGTTATTAGGGAACCTAAACCAGAACAAGGAATTAGAATTGAAGAACCATCTAGTTCTAATCCTAAAGGAGATGGAAAAAGAATTGAAGGAGATTTTATTCCAAGACCAATTCCGATAAATGAAGAAACAAATCAGAATCTTTTACAAAAGTTTTCCATTGGGATTTATGAAATCTATTAATCTCAATATTCAAACCTTTTAATACTTTAGATATTGTGCAAGTTGGCCAAATTTTTCACTTGCATCCCCAAAAATAGTTGGCTGTAGGTCCTTGTAATTTTCGTTCTAAAATGGCTGGTTCGGGACTTAGAAAAACTTCATCACCGTGTTGGAAAATAGTCCGTTTCAAGCAGCCTGCAATCTGTTAAAACAGGCTGCTTGCAACGCTTGTGTTCTGCCCCAAATAGGATGATTGCGTCTGTTGTCTGAATAAGCATGCGTTCCCTGCCGCAAGCTATTCTATCTTGCTGAAACGTGTTGTCCATGCTGTTTTGCAGTCGTTACCAGGATGGATAGATTGCGATCGCGAGGGACGTAAGTCACTCCCCCACGAAATCTGGCGACACCCTCGTCGTCGTGTAGTTACGAAGCTCAGACTCAAATTGCCATAGATTTCCTTCATTTTCCCAAGTAGCTTGGAAATCGGGCAATCCCTTCCATTTCATTAAGTATTGGGTGCAAAGGGGGAACACCCCTCCGTCTCACCACTCGATCTGTCAAAATGGATTCAACATCTTTCTCAAAAAATTTTGTAACAACGGGAGGTGCCCTTTTTTATTTGTTTCTCCTTGCATCCTCCAAGTCCAACCTATATGTCTTCAACATGCTCACATGAAAATTTTGATGGGTCTTTAAAGTACTTGGAAAATCTAACCGGTAGGAAACTCTTCCAACCTTAGCTATGATGGGAAACGAAACTTCATACTTTCTAACCAAATCTTGATGAACTTTGCGGTAGGCTTTGAATTGTTGAGGCAACGCTTTCACAGGTACTTGATTTCCAATGGTCTTCGTCTCTCATCGGCCCATTTTTTCATCCGCTTCCAGGCTTTCTCCAAGAAAGTTCTAGTTAAGTCCGCATGATCTCTCCATGACTTAGCCATTTTTATTACTCTGAGACTTCAGCTTGAATCACCAGCCATAGGCAAAGTGTGATGCATTGTAGGTTGTCACCTCGTTGCAAGCTCAAATGGACTATGTCTAGTGGATTCGCTTTTCTGTAAGTTGTAGAAAAATTGAGCTATGTTCATCAACTTCGCCAATCTCGCTGATTAGTACTAACAAAGTGCCAAGGATAACACTCCAACAATGCGTTCACCTATTCCACCTATCCATCCATTTGCGGGTAAAATGATGCGAGCCATGTAGCAACGTTGACTACGAAATCTACAACGAGATTGAAGAACCCAAGAAAGCCAGATTAATCCTATAAATTAATCCAAGAGTTTAGGATTAATCCAAAAGAAAGTTATTCGTCAAAATTCCGCAAGCGTACGGTTTCGTTATACAAGTAATAATTGTAATGAAAGAGTTATTGTCCTACAGGGAATAAGGTCTAATTCCAGTGTATTCGATATAATTAAATTCGTGTGATTTACTAAAAGTTGATTGTTGTTTGAATAGCTAATTAAGTTCTATAACTAAAAATTGCAAAATTGATGAGAATTTGTTTTAGAATTCAGATGAGTGAATGTATTGAATTTTCGACGCCACTAATCAACTCTTAGTTCTAATTCTCGACCTACGACAATTATCTCAACTCATGCAATTGTGACGATCGATAATTTCACTTTTATTTATTATTCTTTCCCAAGATAGAATAAACCTATGATTATCACGAGACGATCCTACTCTTAATCCGAATTCATATGACAAACACGCATTAATGTATAGGATCATCACACATGATCGCACATGTCACAAATATTATTCCTAACATTTATTGTCCATGCGTTCCAATAATAGTGTTTTACCTACCGTGAGTATTTCAACACTACGAATAAGCAATTTATTGTCCTAATGGTGCACAAACATTAAAACAATATGGATATGCATATTAAAGAAATCACAACACAAGAATTAAGATAAAAACATAAGGTCTTGAATTAAAAACTAAGAGTCAATCAGTTTTGTCATCCATCCAATACAAAGATATTTAGCCTAGCATATTAATGTAGGAAAAACAGGAAAAATAAAAGAACAACATCACCCGAATCATTAAAATATGAAAAGAATCTGAAATCCTCCACTTTATGCCTTCAATTTCGGATCCAAATGATAAAGTCTTCTTCTTCAATATATATCCCGCTCTCCTTTTCTCTTATTCAGCTTCCAAGATAATCAAAATTAGGTTAAAATTCACGTCCAAATTGTCTTCAAAAGAGTTTGAATCAAATAAAGAAAGTTGCCTTCACGCGCACGTAATTTTTTCTCTGCATAGTTTTCAGTATTTTGATCATAACTTTCTATTTTAGTGTCCGATTTAGATGATTCAAAGTGCATAGTTAAAAAGCTACAATTCTTATAGAAATACAATTTTTCCAATTCAAATGTTCTCCATCCGAAAAATGGGTCTTAAGTTGACCAAAAATCTTGAAGATATCTTATATAATTTGAAGTCGATTTATGGTAATATTCTAACCATATCTCTTTCCTTTTTTACTCCAATTTGAATTTAATTGACTTCTATCAATCTTCAAAATATCTTTTCTGGCCCAATTCAACTTTTGGATTATTGCATCCTAGTCTCCAAACTTTGCCCTTGATATAATTGAGCCATTTTTTCCCGCTTATTTTCTTTATTTTCGTATTTTCCATTGATTGTAACCTACACACAATATATGCATAGGATTAAGTCATATTTCATCAAATTCATCAACAAATACTCAAGTTTAATGGCCTAAATAAGTTTATAAAATACACTTATCAAAAGTCGAACAAAAAAATCCAACAAGAACGACTCTTGAAAGACTCCTTGATCACGCAATCCAAGAATTGAATTTGATTGTTTGAATGCCACAAGTTAACACTTGATAAGTTCAAAGTTGTTCAATGAAGAATGATGAAGAGAAGACAATACGCATCACTTTAATTCAATATCAAATATGTCAAAATTTGTCTTTACGATTGAATGAAAACTTCTATTTATAATAGACCTAAAAACTAGGTAAAAATCGTGTAAAAGTCGAGCATAATTCCCAAAGTATGGAAAAGAATAAAAAACTAACAAAATATGAAAAAATACCAAAAATAGTAAATTCACCCAAAAATTGGCCTATGCGACCGCACCGTGCAATTCTATACGGTCGCATGGTTCAAACAAAATGACTCCTTTGAGGTTCGGTAGACCACCGTGCGACCGCGAGCGTGTATGCATGTGCGACCGCACAGGCTAAAATTTCCCTCCGGTTTCGATCTTCGATATTAAATTGATCCAATTGATTCGGCCTTTGACCCGAACATGAAAGTTCCATTTTGAGTCTCGAACATGGTGTCTTCAATCGTTGCCTTGACAAGTGTCACGCGATTTATATAACGTGATTTTATACCGCAAGCGCACGATGTCAAGTTTTGTAGTATTTTAAGGAATTGAAAAGTGTCGAACCCACAGGGATTGATATTCGACTTCCATTGAGTAATATAATTATGTCCACGTTTACTTTATCTAGACAATTGGATGTTAAATTGATGTTTGAATGCTAAACTAATGTCGATGAATTTAATAATGCAAGAAAAGTGAGGCAATTTATAAAGATTAAATCAAAATTTCATAAAGTATAGGGAGTGATTTCATCGTATTATCAACATAATTCTCAACCCCTATAGATACTTCCATTAATTATTTCCCGAATTCATAGGCAAGAATCCTAAATTAATTCTATTTCCCCCTCTCGAGCGTCAAATAAAACCTATCTCTATATTTTAACCCCAATATCTCCATTCCGAATTTAATATATAAAGATTATCGCACACTTGGTTCTTGTTTACTTTCTCTCGAAACCTACAAATCTAGGTTATATTGTTCTTAGATCACGCCTAAATTTTCCTCTCTTGAGCATTAAATTTAGAGCATCAATTCATTCAATTGGTGATCAAGCAACTGAAAGCACTAAGCAAGAACAATACAAATCAATTCTGGAAAATTAAATGGAAATACTATAAAGAAATTAAATCATGTCTCAAATAGGTTACATCAAACCCTAGATTTAATAGTTTAGTTCATGATTGAGAAGAAAAACACAATAAAATACAAATTAAATCGCATGGAAAATCGAAAGATAAGAAAAACTCAGTTTGCTGCTTGATTCCTTCTCCAAATCTGGTGATTCTTCTCTCAATTTGTGTATCACTTTGCCTCTACTTCTTCAGCCGTCCAACCTCTATGTAAATTTGACTCTTTTCCACCCTTCAAACTCACCATTTCACCAAATTGGTTCACCTATAAAACAACACAAATACCCGTATCAAAACGTTCTAAATTTCTCAAAAACAACCAAATGTTTCAAGCTTAAGAGGCATTAAATCAATGAGTGAAATTCACTCATCAAACACCCCCAAACTTAAGATTTTGCTAGTCCTCGAGCAAATACTAAACCAAAGAAAATCATTGACAAACACACAAGCACAATTAAAATCATGCACGATTACTTAAAAATAAATTTCGTTAGATGCCTTGCCTTCATGGCTCAAGATTAAAAATATAGCGTCAACTGCAAGAATTACTTCAAAACTATAATGCACAAGTCAAATTCTCGCCTATTCAATGCAAACGGGTGTGTGTTTGGAGAGTTAAGCGCAACGTTGTGCAATAATAAGTTGACCCAATTCCCAACCTTAAAAGTCAAATATTTCCTTGCCTCGCTCGTGGGATTCACACACCCCCCAAACTTGTTCTCTTTTCACTTCTCAAGGTGTATTCTAAAATTATTTTTCAATACTAATATCTTACACCGTTCAATTTTGGTTAGATTTCACTGATTGCAGTTCAACATATCAACAAATGAGAACTCTCCTTATTTTTTACTGTTTCAACTTCTAGGAATCAACCAAGTTACCAACCCCTTATCAAAAGTCCAATCCTCTAAAACAAGCATTCGGGGCTTAATCAAGGCATTTGATTTCCACATTTTTTTTATATATATATAAATTTTATTCCTTAATTAGCCCTTGTGCTAACGTCTCTCCCTTAAACTTTTTAAATGACCCCTGTAACGAGTTTTAGACCGATGACTCCCAAATCAGACGACTTTAGGGTACCAGATTTTAAACCCTTACAGGCTTAATCACTCGAGTAATAAAGGCTACGAAAAAAACGCTTCACAACGAGATTATTAAAGCTGTCCTCATTGGGATCTTTTTTTTTTTTTTTTTTAAATCGATGCAGTGATTAGTGCAATGCCCCTTATTAAACACCTATTCTCGAAAATCGACCTCTAACTTAAGGTTTTCACCCAATTTTCATCATATCAGTCTCAAACAATCCACACAAAATTTAGCATGCACGGAGTCCACATTTATCTCCAAGTTTCCCTACATCAACTTAATCTACCAAACAACCTATATTTGGTTTAAGGGTACTGTGACATTTAATGGTTATTTGGGTTTTGCAACTAAGTTTTCTAATCTAACCTATAAACATGAATCAACCTACTCATGCACAACGCCACAATCAACTCATGTGCAAAATTAATTTCCGTTTCACATGATTAAGCAAAAATTTAACTTAAACACATAATTCATCCATAATCCAAGAATCAACGCATGTTCTTAATAATATATATCATCGCCGACAGGGTTATCTAACTCACACAAGCATGCAAAAACATGAAATGAAATTTTTTTTTTGACACACAAATTAGAAATTAAAAAAAAATTGCACACAATTCAAAAAGAAAATTTCACACACAATTCACACAAAATAAAAAATTAAAAAACTGGACAAGTTAATCGCTCCCCCCAAACTTGAACCAAACATTGTCCCCAATGTTAAGAAAAAGGGAAAGGAAGAGGACGTAACTGAGCGAAGACATCAAGTGTCTCCGTCGTTGTCAATGTCACGGTTAGGCGGGTCGGAGTTGTGATCGGGAAGTAGCGATGGTTGAGGGAAAGTCCTATTCGAGTAGATAGATCCTAAAACTGCATTAAACTCATTTTGGTAACGGAACTGCTCGTACATGACATTCTACAGGGTATCCATTTGCAATTGCATCCCGTGTAGCGGGGTCTACGTGACTGAGCTGGTCTTGTCTCCACTCCCGAGGGTGTGGTACTGGTGGAGCCCTACCGGCTCATGAATTTCCATGCTCAACTCCTAGTGATGGGTGGTTTGGGATGCACCACCTCTTCCGATGAGAATGTTATAACGCCCCCCTTTCTGGACAATTCATAAATCAAACACGAATGCCCAAGACCGCCAGTTGTTGAACCTTTCAGGGTATGCAAAATACTATTGTGAATAACCTGACCAACATCTATGGACTTACCACACTGAATAGCATAGTTAAGGATCGCACGCTCCTTCGTGACTTCACTAAGGTTGCTACTCGGAAGGAATTCGGCTGAGATGAAATGATGCCACGCTTTATGTTCAACAATTATCCCAGTGGTAGGAAAATGTATCACGTTGTCGCCAGCCCATTTCCAAGTATTGCCAGGATGAGCTAAAACTCGTAATAGTTCACTAGGATATACTCCTTCTTCACGTAACGTAGAGTATTCATTGTTATCCACATCTGGAAGATTGTAAAATTGATTGATGGAGGTTCTGTCAAAAGCAATCCATTTGCCCCTCACAAATGCTCGAAATTTTCTGTGTTCCTTTGCGTTAGCATAGAACTCTCGAACAACAGGAGTAAGGGCTGGCTGCGGCTGTTGAGCAAATATTTGCCATCCCCTCCGTTGGATCTGTGTAGTCATATATTTGTCAAAACCCCTCTCCTGAATACAGTTCTTGTGCACCACCAAAGTGTTGTACCATTCCGCAGTTGCTTCACTGATAAATTTGGTTCTGTCAAAAGAAGCAGAGGAAGTGTTGCGAGCCCTCTTTGGAGGCATACTGAATTATAAAAAACCTGAGCAAAGTGCAAAAGTCAGCAATTAACTTGAGGTTACCACAACTAGAAAAACTCTCCTAGGAATTTAATCAAATACCTTGGGAGCAAGGCTATTCCATCACACTTTGCATACTATCCCAGCAATAAATTAATCCCATCAGAAACTCAATCAACACAACTCCAACATCCAAGAATCCAAATATACCCAATCAATCACCCATTACCATAAAAAAACGAAGTTGAACTGCAAATAAAAAAAAATGAAGGTAAGAGGACTTACAAGTGGAAAGATGGTGATCCCAAAGATCAAGCAAGTGGCCCCTTTACTAATCGTAGAGTATGAAATGCAAGAAAAGTGTATTGATTGTGTTACAAAAGAAAATTTAAATGGGGAAAGGAAAGAGGGGAGCAAAACTTACGGGAGAAGGAGGAAAAAGGGGAAGGGAAAAATAATATAATTAGGGGAGAAATGTAGGTTTTTATATAAAATAAAATTTATTTTTTTTAAATTAGCGCCTAGGCGCTGACTTTCTGCTCCAGTTGGGGAGTCCAGCGCCTGGGCACTGAGTTTTTGAATTTTTTTTTTTAATAATACCTTCCATGTAGTCTTTCAATGTGGTCCTTCCCCATTTCCTTTTTGGTTCGATGCTTCCAATTTGAGCATGTACCTATAAAAATAAGACAAAAATGAAATCACTAGAGTGGGTAAAATAATGAAAACCGAAATAAATAAATTTTATGAAAACTTAAGGATAGAGCTTGGGTTGCCTCCCAAGAAGCGCTTCTTTTACGTCTTTAGCTGGACGTGGATGTGGTTTCAAGTTGGTTCATCAAGGGTAATTTCTTCCACATCCCAGTTTTCCTCTCCATAGTATTGTTTGAGGTGTTGTCCATTTGCCTGAAAGGTAGACCCATGCTTACTAATTCCACTGCACCATAAGGAAACACCTTACGAATTACAAATGGTCCTGACCACTGGGATTTTAGCTTGCCTGGAAAGACTTTCAAGCGAGAATTGAATGGAAGAATCGGTTCTCCTACCTTGAAATCCATCCTTGATATTCTCTTGTCATGCCACATCTTTGTTCGTTCTTATATATTTTTGCATTTTCATATGCATCGTTCCGAAATTCCTCCAATTCATTAAGCTACAATAAGCGTTGTAGACCGGTCAATTTCATGTCTAAATTCAATTTCTTCACAGCCCAATAAGCTCGATGCTCCAATTCTACCGGTAGATGACAAGCTTTCCCAAATACCAGACGATAGGGTAACATTCCAATTGGTTTTTTAAATGTAGTTCGGTATGCCCAAAGAGCGTCATCTAGTTTGAGAGACCAGTCCTTCCGATTGGTATTCGCTGTCTTTTCCAAAATCTGTTTAATCTCTCTGTTAGATACCTCTGCTTGCCTATTTGATTGTGGATGATAACACAGTGCCAACTTGTGCTTGACATCATACTTAGCTAGAAGAGAATTGAACAACTTGTTACAGAAATGTGTAACTCCGCTGCTTACGATTGCCCTAGGCGTGCCAAATCGAGTGAAGATATTTTTCTGTAAAAATTTCAACACCACCTTTGCATCATTTGTTGGTGTGGCAATGGCTTCAACCCACTTAGACACATAATCTACTGCGAGAAGAATATAATCTTGACCAAAGGAAGGTGGAAACGGACCCATGAAATCAACACCCCACACATCAAATAATTCCATCTCAAGCATACTAGTTAATGGTAGCTCATGATGTCTTGAAAAATTTCCAGTGCGCTGACAGCAGTCACATGTCTTCACAAAAGCATAGCAGTCTTTGAACAGATTTGGCCAATAGAAACTAGATTGCAACAACTTTGCAGCAGTATGTGTAGGCCCGAAATGACCTCCGTAAGGTGAGGAAAGGTAATGCTGCATGATTGATCGTGTTTCTTCCACAGGGACACACTGCTTGATTATTCTATCAGCACACCTTTTGAACAAGATTGGATCGTCCCACAGATAAGACTTGACATCGTGTAGGAATTTCTTCTTTTGATGAAAGGTCAAGTTAGGTGGCAATCTTTCAGACACTAAATGTGGCAATCTTTCAGACACTAAATAGTTAACAAAATCAACATACCATGGGATCTTTGTTGATACAACTAGCAAGATCTCGTTGGGGAACGTTTCTCGAATTTGACTATCATCCACCACCTTTTCATTCTCCAATCATGAGAATGTCGTGTGAGAGATGGTCTGCAACGACATCTCACTGCCTTTCTTATCCCGAATCTCTACATCAAATTCCTATAGTAGTAGTATCCATCGAATTAGGCATGGCTTGGCATCTTTCTTTTGAAAGAGATAACGGATTGCAGCATGGTCCGTGTAAATTATCACTTTCTAGCATTTCCTTCTCTGTTGTTGTGTAATTTAGTTTAGCTCCATTAAGAGTTTTGCTGGCATAGTGGATTGCCCGAAAAATCTTATCACACTTTTATCCCAAAACTGCTCCTACTGCGTAGTCACTAGCATCACACATAACCTCAAATGGCTGATCCCAATCTGGTACTACAATTACTAGGGCAGTGACTAATTTTACCTTTATGGTTTCAAAAGCCTGTAAGCAGTCTTTATCAAATACGAACGTTGTGTCCTTCTCCAAAAGGTTACATAGGGGTTTTGCCACTTTTGAGAAGTCTTTGATAAATCTCCTGTAGAATCCAGCGTGCCTTAAGAAACTTCGAATGCCTTTGACATTGGTGGGTGGTGGTAGCTTTGCAATTGTATCAATTTTTGCTCTGTCCACTTCCAATCCCCTCGTCGAAACATGGTGGCCTAGCACAATACCTTCTTGTACCATGAAATGACACTTTTCCCAATTGATAACTATATTGCTTTCCTCACAGCGTTGCAGCACTAAGGAGAGATTGTGAAGACAGTTATCAAAAGAAGTACCAAACACCAAGAAATCATCCATAAATACCTTCATGATGTCTTCAACCACGTCTGCAAAGATTGTCATCATGAATCTCTGAAAAGTGCCGGTCCATTGCATAACCCAAATGGCATCCGTCTGTAGGTAAAAGTTCCATAGGGACAGGTGAAGGTTGTCTTTTCCTGATCTTCTGGTGCTATAGCAATCTGGTTGTAGCTCGAATATCCATCAAGAAAATAATAGTAAGAGTAGCCAGCTAATCTATCCAACATTTTATCTATGAACAAGAGTGGGAAATGGTCCTTTCTAGTTATCTTATTCAGTTTCCTGTAATCAATGCACACCCTCCAGCCAGTTACTGTTCTTGTTGGAATTAGCTAATTTTTGTCGTTCTTAACTACCGTCATCCCTCCTTTCTTTGGTACCACTTGCACTGGGCTGACCTATTCACTGTCTGAAATGGCAAAAATGATTCCTACCTTCAATAGCTTTAGAATCTCCACTCGAACCACTTCTTTCATTGCTGGGTTTAACCTTCTTTGATGTTCGATGGATGGCTTGTAAGATTCTTCCATGAGGATTTTATGCATGCAGATTGTAGGACTTATCCCCTTGATGTCAGCTATCGACCATCCCAAAGCGGCCTTATGATCCCTCAACATTTTCAATAATCTATCATCTTCGTCTCTGGTGAGTGATGAAGAAATAATCACTGGAAATGCAGAATTGTCACCCAAAAATGCATAGCGAAGGTGATCTAGTAATTGCTTAAGATCAATCTTACTACTTTCATTGCTTTCTTTGTCATCTGATTCCTCTGATTGCTGAATATCCTCACATTGTGATGGGTTTTCCACAAATGATGTAGACTCAAAAGCCAATATGTAATCAACCAAATCCTTGCTCCCTATGTACTCTCCAAAAGTGCTAATGTCATCCTTTGTTGCACTAAACATCATACACTGCTATTGTCGATTTTATCCCGCAAGTGAACGGATTGTAACAAGTAGTAAAGTGGACCTTTTGAATCCGGATTATCGTTTACACGAGGACTGTACTTTTAATGCCCAATTTATTATTTCTAACTTCTATTTGATGAAAATAAACAAAAGCAATGATTAAATGTGATTTTTATTCTAAATACTTAAAAATGCAATTGGATGCAACGAAAAGTGATTTAAAATTCTAACAATAAATGTACGTTAGGTCGGAACAATTTCACCTATTGGTCACCTTTATTTCATAAATCAAGATTCATAAAACCTAAGGTAGTGTTCGGTCGAATTCTTCTATTGTATTCAACTTACCCCTCTCGAGTTCTCATTGAGCCTATTTAATTAGTTTAATTTCATATCTCTGTGCAAATTAAATTTAATTAAACGAAATATTGGTTCTAAGAATTCACACACGACCGCAGCAATCAATATAAGTATCTCTATACGTTATATCAATTTACCGGATTTTAACATGTGGTCTAAACAAATAATCCGCATCTCTACGCAATCATTGTTCACAAATCATCTAATTAGTGATCAAGTAATTAAATGTATTAAGAACAACATTAAAATCAACACATAAAATATAAAAGCACTAGAATCTCAATTGCATGAAATAAAGAATTCCAAAAGATTACATTGTTCGCCTTAAAATCAAATTTAACTACTCATAATAATGGAAGAAAAATAGGAAATTGTCTTAGAATACATCACCGGATTTGTAATAAAGATGTAGAAGAAAAAGTATTCTTTCACCAAGATCTCCTTCCCCTTCCAATGAATGCTTCTAATCTTCAATTGTTTGGTGTTAATCTTCTTGAATTTCTCTTTTCAATCTCCCTTCTTGTTGTCTTCTCTCCAATACGTCAAGTACGTGTGGCTTGATCCCACATATTTTTAGCGTGCGGCTCCCCCCTAATTTAGGTCTTCAATTGTGTATTTATAGTGTCTTGGAATTTAGGGAACAACAGGTTACTAATTGGGCCGAGAAAATATTATAAAATCAGAATTTCCTTTTGTTTTGAAATGCGGCGCCTGGGCGCTGACTTTCTGCTTGTTTCAGCAAGATGGGCGCCGCGGCGCCTGGTACGCCCGAAATGGCATTCTGCGCATCCTTCAGTATTTTCAGCATAACTTTCTCATTCGATGTCAAATTGAAGTGATTCAAGATGCGTTGGAAAGCTAATTCAAAGGACTACAATTTTTTTTCAGGAATAATTCTCCAATTCGATCGTTTTCTATGTCAAAAATGAGTCTAAATGTGAGACCAAAACTCCGGCGCAAAACTTTTTGGTTAGAAAATGATTTATGATCATAGCTTGACTAAATTTGATCCCTTTGACATCTTCCCTCATCCAATTGGCTTCTAGAACTCTCGGATCTTCATTTCAAGTTTCGACATGACTTTTGATTAATTGCATTTTAATCCTCGAACTTTGGATTCTTACGTTTTGGTCATTTCATCCAATTTCGCTAGCTTTTACCTATTTCCTTCCTTTGACCTCTTTTAGCTCTTGTTTTCTCCACTTCCATCAATCTACAAAATAACACCGAAATTACTTGTTAGCACTTCTAAAATACTCTCCAAGATAGCAAAATTATGAAATTAATGGCATAATATAATGAGTGTAATTTCCCATCTCTCACAGCAGAATCAATGAAGTCAATCCTGTGGCAAGTGTCATTATCATCTGAGTACTTCATTGCTTGGTAAATGTTGAACCTCACCTCTTCTTCATTCACTCTCAATGTCAAATGTCCTCCTTGTACATCAATTAATGCCCTTCCAGTTGCTAAAAATGGCCTGCCAAAAATCAGTGGGATTTCCTGATCTTCTTCCATATCCAATACCACAAAATCAACTGGGAAGATGAATTTGTCGACCTTTACCAACACGTCTTCAATAATCCCTCGTGGGTAGGTGAGGGACCTATCAGCTAGTTGTAGAGTTACCGTTGTTGGTTTGACTTCCCCGAGGCCTAACTTCTTGAAAATTGATAATGGCATCAGGTTGATGCTTGCTCCAAGATCACAAAGGCCTTTGTCAAAAGAGGAGCTTCCAATGGTGCAGGGAATAGTGAAACTGCCCGGATCTTTTCTCTTTTGAGGTAGTTTCTTCTGAAGTATAGCGCTGCATTCCTCTGTTATTTCACTGTTTCATATTCCTCCAATTTTCGCTTTTTTGACATCACCTCCTTCATAAACTTTGCGTAGTTTGGAATTTGTTCCAAAGCATCTGCAAAAGGAATGTTAATGTGAATTTTCTTGAAAATTTCTAAAAATTTAGCAAATTGATCATCAAACTTTTTCTTTTAAAAACGCTGTGGAAATGGAAGTGGTGGTGTGATAATTGGTGGGTTATAAGGGAAGGATATTGAATAAGGTCTGTGAGCTGTCTTTGTTCCTTTGGTCTGCTTTTCTTGCTCTACTACCACTTGTTCCTCCTCCTTGTCAGGTGGGGAGTTGCTCTCTTCTGCGGGTTCACTTTCTCCAACTTGTTTGCCACTCCTCAGTACAACGGCCTTACAGTGCTCCCTTAGGTTGACTTCTGTGTCACTTGGAAATTTTCCTTCTTGTTGAGATTTCATTGAAGTAGCCAACTAACCAATCTGCACTTCAAGATTCTTCATTGTGGCTCCCATGTTAGACACATGGGTTTCAATATTATCTAACCGTGATTCATCTTTGTTGAGGCGTGACCTTGTTTCAGAGATGAATGTCCTGAGTATGTCTTCCAAGGATGGTTTTCCTTCAGAATTTTGAGTGTTGAATCCAGGTGGAGGTTGAAGTGTGTTTCTATTGTTGCCATATGATAAGTCTTCATGATTTCTCAGCCCTGGACGGTAGTGATTAGCCTGGTAGTTTCCTCTTTGATTGTAGTTTCTATTGTTGACATATTGAGCCTGCTCATTTGCAATCTCTGTTTCATGGTGTGATGAAGAAGTACTCATAACTGAATCTACCTTCTGTTGATTTCTTTGAGTGGTAAGCGTGACTATCTGATTTGTGAGTGATGCAACCTGAGTTGCTAGTGCGGTGATGGGATCCACTTCATGAAGTCCTAGTACTTCCTTTACACCCGATCTCTCACTTGGCCATTGGTAACTATGGGTAGCTATGTCATCCAATAAAGCATATGCAGCCTCTGCTGTTTTAGCCATTAAAATGCCTCCCGCAGCTGCATCTAACATAGTCCTTGTCTGCCCATTATAAAATATCTCAATTTGCACCCATTTCTGGAACCCATGTTGAGGACATCTCCTAAGCAAGTCTTTAAATCTTTCCCAGGCTTCATAGAATGGCTCGAAGTCGAGTTATTTGAATTGGCTGATTTCACCGAGAAGTTGAGCTGATTTAGAAGGTGGAAAGTACTTGGTCAGGAATTTCTGAGCCAAATCATCCCAAATTGTAATTGAGCCATACGGTAGTGACTGGAACCAAGCCTTTGCTTTATCCCTTAAAGAGAATGAGAATTAGACACCCCATTCATCTTTCACCATGTCACAAATTTTCAAAAAGGATCCAAGATGAGCAATTGGGTTCTATTGCAGCACCCCCAAACTAATTTTGCTGCACCATATGTATCAACCCTGGCTTCAATTCGAAATTGTTTGCACCAATTGCTGGGCGTACGATGCCAAAATAGTTGTCATTGACAACCGGCCTTATATAGTCCCGAATAGCCCTTTGTTGGTTATCCTCATTGGCTGCTCTAGCATCCTGTTCTGCCATTACTTCCCGTTCATTTATTTGTATGCCTCTTAGACTGTGAAATGTGCGTTCTGGTTCAGGATCAATAGGTAGTAGATCTAGATTTCTCGCCCTTCACATAAACAGCTGAAAATAACCACAAAGAAGCTTTTAAAGATAGACACAAAAAGAATAAAATTAAATTAAATATTACGATAGAAATAAAAATCTAAAGTAAAATGAACGTCGATTGGTAATAATATCAATTGAATTCGAATGAATCAATCCCCGGCAACAGCGCCTAAAACTTGCCACGCGATTCATATAACGTGATTTTATACTGCAAGCGCACGAAGTCAAGTTTTGTTGTATTTTAAGGAATTGAAAAGTGTCGAACTCACAGGGATTGATATTCGACTTCTACTGAGTACTATAATTATATCCGCGTTTACTTTATCTAGACAATCAGATGTTAAATTGATGTTTGAATGCTAAACTAATGTCGATGAAATTAATAATGCAAGAAAAGTGAGGCATTTTTTAAAGATTAAATCAGAATTTCATAAAGTCTAGGGAGTGATTTCACCGTATTATCAACATAATTCTCAACCCCTATAGATACTTCCATTAATTATTTCTCGAATTCATAGGCAAGAATTCTAAATTAATTCTATTTTCCCCTCTCAAGCGTCAAATAGGACCCATCTCTATATTTTAACCCCAATATCTCTATTCTGAATTAAATATATAAGATTATCATGCACTTGGTTCTTGTTTTACCCTCAAAGATTAGCACTTTCTCTTGAAACCTACAAATCTAGGTTATATTGTTCTTAGATCACGCCTAAATTTCCCTCTCTCGAGCGTTAAATTTAGAGCATCAATTCATTCAATTGGTGATCAAGCAACTGAAAGCATTAAGCAAGAATAATACAAATCAATTCTGGAAAATTAAATGGAAAGACTATAAAGAAATTAAATCATGTCTCAAATAGGTTACATCAAACCCCAGATTTAATAGTTTAGTTCATGATTGAGAAGAAAAACACAATAAAATACAAATTAAATCGCATGGAGAAGAGATAAATAAGAAAAACTCAGTTTGTTGCTTGATTCCTTCTCCAAATCCGGTGATTCTTCTCTCAGTTCGTGTATCTCTTTGCCTCTACTTCTTCAGCCGTCCAACTTCTATGTAAATTTGACTCTTTTCCACCCTTCAAACTCACCATTTCACCAAATTGGTTCACCTATAAAACAACACAAATACCCGCATCAAAACATTCTAAATTTCTCGAAAATAACCAAATATTTCAAGCTTAAGAGGCATTAAGTCAATGAACGAGCAATCCCATCGCCTCGTTGATACGTCTCGTCTTCGATCTCATCATCGATCCGCCATCGACTATTAACGGGTCTCGTCTCGCACTTGCCTTCGTCGGGCTCGACTCTTGGGTCATATCATCCCCTCCCTCTTCAAAAGGATTCGTCCTCAAATCTTAACCTACATCAAATAGAGAGAGATCAGATACATTAAAAGTAGCCGAAACATTATACTCACCTAGAAGGTCCAACTTATATGCATTATCGTTTATCTTTTCAATAACTTGAAATGGACCTCGTTGCAACTTGGACTTCATTTGCTCCGGAAATCGCTCCTTCCTAAAGTGCACACAAATCCAATCTCCTAGCTCGAATGTCACGTGTTTCCTACCTTTGTTTGCCTACGATGCAACCAGCTTACTTTTGTTTTCAATTTACGCTTTTATCTTTTCATGGAGTGACTTAACCAATTCCGCCTTCTTTTTGCCATCTAAACTACCATATTCATTCACAGGTAAAGGAATTAAATCCAAAGGAGTTAGTGGATTAAAACCATATACAATTTCAAATGGAGAATATGACATAATAGAGTGAACAGCTCGATTGTATGCAAATTCAACAAATGGTAGTTACTCCTCCCAACTTTTCAAATTTTTATTGATTAATGTGTGCAACAATTGTGTCATAGTCCTATTCATTACCTCAATTTGCCCATCCGTTTGTAGGTGATAAGTTGTGGAAAATAGTAATTTAGTGCCTAACTTACCCCACAAAACTCTCCAAAAGTGACTTAAAAATTTGACATCTCGATCCGACACAATGCTTCTAGGAACCCCATGTAAACGCACAATCTCTTTAAAAAATAAGTCAACAATGTTCGTGGTATCGTCCGTTTTGTGACATGGTATAAAATGTGTCATTTTGCTGAACCTATCTACAATCACAAAAATAGAATCCCGACCTCTCTTAGTCCTAGGTAAACCTAAAATAAAGTCCATTGAGATATCAACCCAATGCTCGCTAGGTGTAGGTAAAGGTGTGTACAAACCTTGAGGTAAAACCTTAGACTTAGCCCTTTTACAACCTATACATCGACTACAAATTTGCTCATCATCACTTTTTATCTTAGGCCAATAAAAATGCTCCTTCAATACATCTAAAGTCTTTTGAACCCCAAAGTGTCCCATCAATCCACCACTATGTGCCTCCCTTACTAACAACTCCAGAATAGAACAATTAGGAACACATAACCTATTTTTCCGAAATAAATACCCCTCATGCCTAAAAAGCCTATCAACCGCCACTTTAATGCATGACAAATAAATATCCGAAAAATCAACATCTTTTTCATACAATTCTTTAATATGTTCAAACCCAAGTAACTTAGAGTCAAGAGTAGTTAGCAATACGTACCTTCGCGACAACGCATCCGCCACCACATTTTTCTTACCTTGCTTATAGCGAATGATGTATGGAAACGTCTCAATGAATTCCATCCACCGCGCATGCCTCTTGTTCAATTTACCTGTCCCCGCAAGTGCTTTAGTGACTCATGATCGTGTGCATTACGAACTCCTTCGGCCATAGATAATGTTGCCAAGTCTCCAAAACTCAAACAAGTGCATAAAATTCTTTGTCATATGTATGATAATTTAAAGCAGCTCCACTCAATTTCTCGCTGAAATATACAATAGGTCTTCGATCCTGCATTAAAACTGCTCCAATCCCTATTCATGATGCATCACATTCAATTTCGAATATTTTGTCAAAGTTAGGTAATGCCAAAACAGGTGTTTCACACAATCTACCTTTAATAGTATTAAAATCAAGTTCTTGTTCATCACCCTAATGAAAACATACACTCTTTTTAACTACTTCCATGAGTGGTGCGGTGATAGTGCTAAAATATTTCACAAAACGCCTATAAAAACTAGCCAAACCATGAAAACTCCTAACTTTCATTATGCTTTTAAGTGTCGGCCAATCTCTAATAGCTTTTATCTTTTCATTGTCTACTTCTACCCCATTAGCACTAACCACAAATTCAAGAAATATAATTCTATCTATACAAAATGTGCATTTCTTAAGATTAGCATAAAGTTGTTCTTTCCTTAAAACAATTAGCACACATTTTAAATGTTCCAAATGCTCTCATAGGTTTTTGCTATAGATTAAGATGTCATCAAAACAAACTACAATAAATTTTCCTTTAAATGCACGTAAAACATGATTCATTAAGCGCATAAAAGTACTAGGTGCATTTGTGAGTCCAAACGGCATAACCAACCATTCATATAAATCATATTTAGTTTTAAAAGCCGTTTTCCATTCATCACCCTCTTGTATACGAATTTGATGATACCCGCTTTTTAAATCAATTTTAGAAAATATGCAAGCAATATGTAATTTATCAAGCATGTCATCTAACCTAGGTATAGGGTGACGATACTTTATCGTTATATTGTTGATAGCCCTACAATCTATGCACATTCGCCATGTTCCATCCTTTTTTGGCACGACCAAAATTGGTACCGCACAAGGACTCATACTTTCCTTCACGTATCATTTGCCCATTAACTCCTCCACTTGCCTTTGAAGCTCCTTAGTCTCCTCAGGATTACTTCGATAAGTCAGTCGATTTGGAATGATAGCTTCGAGTATGAAGTCAATTTGATGTTCAATACCTAGAATAGGCGGCAATCCACTTAGTGTATCCTCCGAAAATACATCGTCAGATTCCTGCAACAAAGACTTAGCCAAACTAGGGAGGGGTGGGTTAGTTTCCTCGAAATTAATGAGTGATTCCTTATACACGAACAAGATCATCTCTTTTCTCTCAACTACCGCCCTCCTCAAATCACTCTCTTTTGCAAAGAAATTTGTTCGTGTTTTCTCTCTTCTCTCGAAATACTCTCTTTTCTTTTCTCTCTAGTGGCTATCTCAACATTTTCTCTCTTTTTCTCTAACTCACCACTTTCTCTCATTTTTTTCTGACTCCTTGGCTGTCCTCTCTTCCTTACTTCTCAATTTTAATTGGTCCTCATAGACTTACGCCGGTGTTAATGGCACAAAAGTAATGGTCCTTCCCTCCTTAATGAAACTATATCGATTTTTGTACCCATCATGCATAGCCTTCCGATCGTATTGCCATGGTCGACCCAATAAAATATGTCCCGCTTGCTTTGGCACCATATCACACACTAACCCATCCTTATAGCTCCTAATTGACAAATTAATTAACACTCTTTGATTCACCCTCACCTTGCCACACATTCAACCATTGCAATTTATAAGGTCTCGGGTGTCTCAATAATGTTAAACCCAACTTTTCTACAAGAGTTACGCTAGCTACATTAGTGTAACTACCACCATCAATTATAACACTACATATCATATTGTTGATGTGGCATCGAGTGTGAAAAATGTTCTTCCGTTGCAACTCCAAGTCATCTGCTTTGATGTGAGTAGTAAGAGCTCGTCTCGTGACTAGTAAATCTCCAACTGGCCCTTCAACTTTTTCTTCTTCACTATCATCTTCCAACGCCGGCATATCATCAAACTCGCCATCACTATCTCCCCATTATCCCGCAACACCATTGCGCATTTTGTTTGGGCAGTGAGAAGCAATATGCCCCGTTCCCAAACACCTAAAACATTTGATGTCCCAATTGCGCGATAGTTGTGCCTCTGGTTTTGATATTGGTTTGTTAGCGTTTTCATCCTTACCCTTTTGCCAACCACTTTTACCTCTAGGTGCAGCCCCATTTTTGTTGTTATCATCACACTTCGATTTTCATGTTGAATTAAAATTCGAAGTACCCAATGATTGCCTAGACGTCCCCTTCCTCTTCAACTGCCTCTCAACCTTCATTGCCACATGTAACATGTCCTCGATTTTCACATAGTGTTGCAACTCTACAATGTTTTCAATATCCCGATTTAACCCATTCAAGAACCATGCCACGGTAGCTTCCCGATCTTCCTCCACATTAGCCCGAATCATAAGAATTTTCATCTCCTTGTATAATCCTCTACGCTTTGTGACCCTTGATACAAACCTTGCAATTTTTTATGGATTTCCCTATAATAGTGACTGGGAACAAGCGTACTCCTCATCAACGTCTTCAACTCATCCCAAGTACTAATTGGCCTTTCCCGACCCCTACGCTGTGATGTTGTGATGTAAGTACTTGATCCTACCAAGATATCGCGTAATCCACAAATTCAAGCGCCGACAATTTTACCTTTTTCTCCTCCGAATAATTATAGCACTCAAAAATCATCTCAACCTTCCTTTCCCACTCTAAATATGCTTCCGGATCGTTGCTTCCCTTAAATTAAGGAATAGTCATTTTAATACTCCCCAAATTTCCATCTACTTCATCTCCCAAGTTATTTCTACCTCGTCTTTCCTTTCTAACGCCCTTATGCCTCAATCGACCCATATCAATGTCATCTTCATCAAAATCATCCTCATCACTACGATACTCATCCCGCCTTCCTCTCCTAGATTCACACCTACCTGGCCCCCTAGCATTAGACATCTCCACTTGTCCCCGACTAAGATTAGCGATTGTGGTACCTATTTGCACCATCCATTTCCCTTGCCTATCCATCTTCTCCCTAACATCACCAAGTACCCGTTCAAACCTCCGTATCATGTCCTCCGATGCATCGTTGTCATTACTGTTTCGACTTGAGTTAGAACCTTCTCTTTCCGACATCACGTCACACAAATTTATATGCCTCACAAATATATCACTCGAAAAAACTCAATATGGCTTTTTTACTCTATTAAACTCACCACTCGACCTCTTACCACTCAAAGTCTCCCTCCAAACACTTCAAAGAACCAAGTGAACTAAATCAAGTGTTTTACCGGGAATTCAACAAATCGAATAATAACCAAGAACCACGAGACTCAAGAAATTGAATTAGGTGGAATAGATTATCGTTTTGATAAGAATATGTTAATAGACTCAATAGTAAAGTGAAGAATTGACACAATGGAGTAGCCCAAATCACACAATTCGAGAGTTATTTTTGTGTTGGTAGTAAAAACAAGAAATAATAATATCAATTATTATTATTATTATTTTTTGGTGTATTGTAGGGATGAACAGTAACCGTACGATGAACAGTACTTTTTTTTACTTTTTTTGACCTTTTGGAAAGAAATACGATTGAACTACCAACAACTCAATGAATTGAAATTGACGATAATTTAACGACACAAGAATGACTCAAATGACAAAGAACACAAGAATGACAAAGAAGAAATAGAAAGACTTAACGACACGAGGAACGATAATAGAAATCGGGAAAAATGAAGAAAACAAAAAAAAGACTTAACAAGTAACGAAAATATATAACCTTCAATTAATTTGGAACCTAGCTCTGATACCAAATGATGCGAACCCCGTAGCAACATTGACTATGAAATCCACAACAAGATTGACGAACCCAAGAAAGCCAAATTAATCCAAGAATTTAGGATTAATCCAAAAGAACGTCGAACAAAAAAAATCCAACAAGAACGACGCTTGAAAGAGCCCTTGATCACGCAATCCAAGAATTGAATCCAGTTGTTTGAACTCCACAAGTTAACACTTGATAAGTTCGAAATTGTTCAATAAAGAATGATGAAGAGAAGACAATACGCCTCACTTTAATTCAATATCAAATATGTCAAAAGTTATCCTTACAATTGAATGAAAACTTCTATTTATACTAGACCTAAAAACTAGGTAAAAATCGTGCAAAAGTCGAGCATAATTCCCAAAATATGAAAAAGAATCAAAAACTAACAAAATATGAAAAAATATTTAAAATAGTAAATTCGCCCAAAAATTGGCCTATGCGACCGCACCGTGCAATTTCATGCGGTCGCATGGTTCAAACAAAATGCCTCTTTTAAGGTTCGGTAGACCACCGTGCGATCGCGAGCGTGTATGCTTGTGCGACCGCACAGGCTTAAAATTTCCCTCCAATTTCGGCCTTCGATATTAAATTGATCCAAGTTGAATCAGTTTTCAATCCGAACATGAAAGTTGCTCCATTTTGAGTCTCGAAGTTGGTGTCTTCAATCGTTGCCTTGATGAGCAATCCCATCGCCTCGTTGACTCATCTCATCTTCGATCGCATCATCGGTCCGCTATCAACTATTAATGGGTCTCGCCTCAAACTTGCCTTTGTCGAGCTCGACTCCTAGGTCATATCATGAAAGCTACTAGAAGGGTGCGAGTCTGATCAACAATTTTCCCGTAAAGAGGGGATCCCGATCACTTACAATATGCTTGGGCAACCCCTAATATTTCACACATTTTTTGAAAAATAACCTTACCGTCTCTTCCACGGTGCAATCCTTAGGGGCCAGAATGAAAGTAACATACTTTGAAAATCGATCAACAACAACAATTATTGATCTGAACCCTTCGAATTTTGGCAAGGCACTAAAGAAATCCATGGTGACCACGTCCCATGGTTAATCTGGAATAGGAAGATGATCAAGAACTCTCATCTGTAATTTATTCTCCACTTTATCTTGTTGGCAAACAAGACATGTTGGGACATATGTCTCCACTTGATCCCTCATTTGCGGCCAATAATATGCTCATTCAATCAAAGCCAATGTCTAGTCTATCGCGAGATGTCCAGCCTATTTGGTTTCATGACATTCCCGAATCACGTCACACTGTAAAATCTTCCACTTAGGCACAAATATCCATTGCCCAGTGGTGTATAGCAACCCATTGTCAATTCAAAATCGCCTTGTCTTGCCCTCTCAGGTGGCCTGTATTAATGTTTTTGCCATGAGATCATGCTTCAGTCCTTGTTTGATTTCTCCCAACAAGGTGCCTGTAGCTTGGCTAATTGTCGCAAGTTCTGCCTTTCGGCTAAGTGCACCCACCACTACATTCGTCTTCTCGAGTTTGTATTCCATCACATAATCAAACTCCGCCAAGAAGTATTGCCATCTAGCTTGCTTCGGTCTTAACTTCTTTTGTGATTGGAAGTAACTTATACCTACGTTGTCCATCTCGATCACAGAATAGGAGCCCAAAAGATAATGACACCATACCCGTAGGCAATGTATAATGCCCATCATTTCTTTTTCCTGCACCGTGTAACGTCGCTTCGTGTCATTCAACCTGCGGCTCTCGAAGGTAATAGGATGACCTTCTTGCATGAGCACACCTCCAATAGCAAAATTCGATGCGTCCATTTGAACTTCAAAACTTTTGTTAAAATCTAGTAAGGCCAACACCGGCTCCGACATGACCGCCACCTTTAAATCATCAAAGACTCTTTGACATTTCAGGGTCCAATCCCATCCTTGGGACTTTTTTAGTAAATCTATTAATGGGCCACTCTAGATGAGTAGCTTTTAATGAAATACGAATAGTAATTTACCAATCCAAGGAAAGAGAGCAACTCCATCACTTTAGTAGGTGACCCCCACTCGTTGATTGCTTTTACTTTGGCTCCGTCCATTTTCAAGTGAACATGTCCGATGATATGTCCCAAGAAATTCACCTCTTCTTTGGCAAATGAATATTTCTCCTTCTTGATGTATATTTCATTTTCCCGCAACACTTGGAAAATAATTTTCAAGTGCTCAACATGTTCTTCCAATGTATTGCTATAGACGACAATATCATCAAGATAAACCACCATAAACTTAAATATCTTGTTCATCAAAGTGCAAAATGTGGTCGGGGCATTAGTTAAACTGAATGGCATGATAAGCCATTCATAGAAACCATACCGAGTAATGCAAGTAGTTTTAGGCTCATCTCATTCCGCAATTCGAACTTCATAATAGCCTTTTTACAAATCAACCTTGGTATGAAATTTAGCGCTACCAAGCCGATCAAATAAATTCGCAATCAATGGAATAGAATACTTGTTTTCACCGTCACCTTGTTTAGTGCCCCGGTAATCAACACACATCTTTAACATCCCATCTGGCTTCTTTTGGAATAACATCGGTGAGCCATAGAGTGCTTTGGATAGTCTAATCCTTCCTGTCTCAACAAGCTCTCTTAGTTGTTTTCGAAGCTCCTCCAACTCTGAGGTGCCATGCGATAGGGTGCCATGGCTGGGGGTTTGGCACAGGCTCCAACTCAATGCGATGATCAACTTTCTTCCGAGGCGGAAGTTTCTTTGACAACTTCTTGGGCATCATGTCCTTATTCTCCTTAAGGACTTTTGCAATAACATCTGGTAAACATCATTATTAGTGGTGACTTTGGTTGTAACCAACAATTGAGCAATGAATTTCGGCTCACCCTTCTTCCATCCTTTCACTAATTCCATAGCCGAAAGTTGTCCCACTTTCATCCCCATGGAAACGGTAGGAACCATGCATGATGATCCTTCTCTAAAATGTACATAGAACCAAAGGAAGACATAGGAATTGTATTAACTTTCCTCAAGAAATCTAAGCCCAATACTAGCTTGAAATCATCCATCGGTGCTATAGAGATATCAATGAGTCCATGCCATGAACCAATCATAGTTTCGCTCCTCGAATTATGCCGGCTAACGGCCTTGCGATTGCATTTACCTTTTTCATCAATCTACCTCCATGGTGAATGTTCAATCCAAGCCTTCGAGTTTCATCCTCCGTGATAAAATTGTGTGTGGCTCCGGTATCAACTAATGCTTGTGTTTGCCATCCATTGATTTTGGCAAGTACAACATCAACCATTTTTCTCCTTTCGTCCCCAGAACGATTTTGGCATTCAAAGCATTGAAAAGTTGCAGTGAACCCATGTGACTTGCACCATCTTCCTCTGATTTTCTCTGTAATGGATGCCAAGGATCAAAGTATAGGGTAATCATGCATGAGATGTTGCCCTTTGCAAATGAAGCAACTACGATGAGCAACATTACCCCTCTTCTTGTCACCATACTCCTTTGGCCAAGTAGTTGGTTTGTTGCCATCGGATTTGTAATCAACTTTAGGATTTGGCCTCCAATCTGGCTTACTCTGTTGCTTATCTTTTCGTACATCACCTTCGCCTTGGCCAAAATTTCCTTTTGTTAGTTTGAAAGTCCTTGCTTGTGACTCCATACTCATTTGGAACTCCTCAAAGATTCAGCAACCGCAATTGCCTCATCTGTATTTTTAACTCCGTGACGTTGTAATTCTTGCTGCACCCATGTTGTACATCCATCCATGAAATAGAATAGCAAGACAACCTCCGACATGCTCGAGATTTGAAGCATAAGAGTCGTGAACTCTTTGATATAGTCACGACACAATGTTCTTCGAGTAAAATTACCTTTTTAGCTCCCTTTTGAACTCGTACCAAGTATCAATTTTGCAAGCTCCATTTTCAACATCGACATGCTTACGAAGTCACAAAAGAGATGCGGTGTTGGTAAGATACATAGAATCGGTCCAGACTTTCATGGCTTCATCAACAAGATTTACACCTTCAAAGTAAACTTCCATTTGCTATACGAAGTTTTCTATGTCTTTGGCATCCTGTCGCCCATCATAGTGTTTAAGCTTCGGGTACTCAATCCTCGGGGCAACAAGGGCAACAATAGTTGAAGTGGCACCTCCGCTTGTACTGGCAATGGGTTGCTTGTATTGTTTAAGCTCTTTGCTCATTTTCTCCATCATCAGGTCAATTGGTTAACTTGGCCTTGCACAGTGGAAACGACATCCAAGACTTTGTTTTGGAGACGACCAAAATCATCCATCACTGTGGCTTGTCCAACTACCACCGCTCAAACATCATCTTTCATCATTTGGACATCATTTTTTCCACGATGTTTGTGTGTCCATCGCCTCTTGGACATTGATTTGGAAAATTTCTAACTTTCCAATGGCGTGTCCCTCTAATGCCTTGAAGGAGCTTTCAAGATATTCGACCCGATCACCCATATTTGCAATGATTTGCTCAAGTTTACCCTCCATGGTGGTGGCTTCCCTCGTCTTACTTTTGCCTTGAGTTTTCTTTACTTAAACTGGGGCAGCACCTCGATCCCTTTCCTCAATCTCAATATCAATAGTTTGTTGAGAATCCACCATTATAACGGCCCACAAACCTGGCTCTAATACCATTTTATCACAGACCTAATTTCGTTACACCTAAACAACTAGAACCGTAAGCCTTAACATTCAGCAATTCCCATCCCTTATGAAAAAACATTGAGTCAACATTTCCACGCTCACAAATAATTTAACCATTGAGGCTAAATTATAACCATGTTGAGAAGATAAATTTGAAGTAAGGAATATATGGAAAATAAGTAAGGTTGGGAAAATTTTCTTTGTATAAATGAAAGGGAAAACTTTACAATCTCTCTAATGTATAAAACTCACTTCACTCTACATGATTTATAAATGAGACTTTCATCTCTATTTATAAGCAAAACCTTGCAAGTTACTTTGAAATCAATTGCTAAGATTAATTTGATCCAAGGTTCCCCATTGGTGAGAAGTTGTCTTAAACCTCATTTGATCAAGTTACATTTAACTTTACAACTTATGCTAGTTGGCATCAAGTGGACATTCTCTACGAATTTCCTTACAAGAGGATATGTCCTTTTTATAGTGTCAACTCATACTTAGCTTGCATCTTGATATTATCTTGCAAGTAGCCAAGTGAGCCAAGCTGCATAAGTGGACAAGTTGTGCAAGTTGGCCAAGTTGTCCATTTGCTTTCCCAAAAATATCCGGCTGCAGGTCCTTCTATTTTTCCTTCCAAAATGGCTGGTTCGAGACTTAGAAAAACGTCATCACCGTGTTGGAAAATAGTCTGTTTCAAGTAGCTTGCAATCTGCCCAAAATAGGCTACCTATGTCCCTGCCTGTAGCGCCTGTGTTCTGCCCACAATAGGCTACTTGCGTCTGCTGTCTGAATTTGCCTACGTTCCCTGCCACAAACTGTCTGCATCCCTTATCGTAAGCTACTTCGTCTTGTTGAAGCGTGTTGTCCATGCAGCTGCTATCGAGACGGATCGACCGCGACCATGGGGGACGTAAGTATAAGCTTGCTTGAGAGTTTTAGGATATTGATTATGGGATTATCTATTTTAGGTGTTTATGAAATGTTCAATTTTGGGTGTTTTTAGTCTTTTATAAAACACTCCAACTCATGTTTGAAATTTTCCTTTTTAAGTTGTCCCAAAAATTTTTAAAAGGGTAAAATTAGATGTCCAGAGAGAGAGAGAAAATAATTGTTTTATAGAGTTTAAAATTGGAAGTAATTGTCCTAGTTCCATTCTTTTTAGGGTAGATTTGAGCTTTAGAAGTATAAAATTGGAAAAATAAAATAAAAATGGTAAAAAACCATCGAATTGGTTAGTTGAAAAATACAATCCAAATTGAAAAAAAAAACTGGTTGCACAATCTAGTACAGTCCCCTCACAAAGGAGGAGGTCACGCCTCCTCCTTTGTGAGGGGGCTTTCACCCGTGCCGCGTGTCGAGCTGTGCACACAGCATGATGATCCAAATTACAACCTCCCAAAATCAGTGCACCAAAAAATTAATAAGTAATTATTTCAGGGAACAATACATATTTAATTAAGAAACTTATTTCAAATTTCAAAAAGCATGTCATAATTCAAAATTTATTAATTTAATGGATAATTAAAAATATTTTTTAATTAAATATGTAATTAAATATATTACTGTCATAAATCAAAAATATTATGGGTCACAACATATTTAATTAATTGATCACACATCATTTCTTAATCACAAGTTTTATAGATCATAAATTATTTATTGATCACAAATAATCAAATTGATAGGTCATGCATTATTATTTTATCACAAATCACAAGTTCTATAGGTCGCAATTTATTTCAGAGTCATAAATTATCAAATTAATTTGTCAAAAGTCATTTCTCGATTACAAGTTAATTGATTTTAACTTGACAAAATATGAGTCATAATTACAAATTTAGTTACAATCTCATATATTTCAAGTTGAATTTTTTTATTAGTCAAAAATTAATCATTTTATTGGCCCACAGTAACTCAAATAATTGGTCAAGCCCTCTTTATTCCATTCCAACCCCACTCAACTACCAGTACCAACCAATCGCCGCCGCCACTAGTTGCAAACCACCAACAAAATTACTCCAAAACATTGTTGCTGCACAATGGTGATGAGCAGCACTATGAACGACCATGTTGGATTGGTCGGCCCATTGATTCCATCGACAATTTTCTCTTGTTTCGTTGGCCCATTAGCATCGTTGCCTCCATTTTTGTGAAATCCACGTATTTCCTCTATCATTTATTCTAGTTTCATAGTGAGGGAGGGAGGGATAAATATGGTGAATTGGGGGAGATTCTTAGGGTTTGGGATTTGTGAGGGTATAATTGTTAGTAGGGATTTGTTATATATGTTTTAAAATTTTAAAAATAAAATTATAATCTGAATTTTGAAAATAAAAATAAAAATTTATAACTTGATTTTTTATGTTGGAAATTGAAATGTAGGTGTGGGTGTAATTTCCACTTTATTTTTTCAACATCTAATGAACAGTGCAACTCAAAAATAGTTAAACAACTGAAAAGAAAATTGCTAGCAGGCCCCTAAAAGTTCCAATTTTCTTTTAGCTCAACCACCAATGTCAATGTGATGTTGGGCCTTAATTTGGTTTGGGCTTGTTCGTTTGAAAGGGACCATATGTTTGATTTGGTCTTTTCTTGTTGAAGACACTATTCTAAAAATTGACACAAATAGCACAAAATTAGACAAGTTAATGTTCTCTATCAATAGAACGATATTGGACACTTTTTATTTTATAGCAACTTCAGAAAACAAATAGTGCCACTATGTACCCCGTCTATTGCCTTTGCATTGTTCTCTTTTAGTTTTTCCTTTCTTGTTCGATTAATCTATACTTACTACATATTCTATTGAATATCGAGAATGGTTGTAAACATAAATATAACATATTAGTTGATTATTACTTGATCAAGAGGATGTGCAAAATGAACTATAATACCGAGTCTTATCATATTTTATGAATAAAATTAAAGTATTAAATACTCGGTATAACTTGATCGTATAAATTATTTCCCGTGATATTTGTTCTATTAACTACCTTGAATTTTTTTTACTTTAATTGATTATGTGTTCGTAAAAAATCATAGTTAATTGGAAGGAACAATTAGGAACGTATGGTATTTCTCGACCGTCTCCGAGTAACATTTGAACGAGTGAGAGAACAAATACAATCACTAATTATTGGTGATGAATACAGGTGACCAAAAGTTAGGTGACAATGAGAAAATTTGCCAGCATAGTGTTTTCTTTAAAAGGCTAAAAATTTAGAAATCAAAACTTTGACACATCAATGGACTGACTACATATGTTTTTAGCCTGTAGTGAGGCATAAAAATCACTATCAATCAATAGTCAAGAAAGTTGTTCATGTCATGAATATCACAGACATGGGGGCTTCCTCCACATCTCTCTATATGGACTCCATTTTCTCTTTGAAATTATCCGGAAAAGACATATACAAACCTAGCCACATCAATATTTAAGCGAAGAGAGTGAAATTTGTCCCTTTTTCAAGGTCTCAGAGAATGTGAAAATACATAAAAACTCTTGAATGGAAATGAAAAAGAGATATAACTCCAGTTCTTTCGGAATCTTTAGTCAATCCTATCTAGTTTATCCTTTACTCTAGTTGGTTAGAGATGTTCTAAGATGGATATTGTTTGCTTCATTTGTTTGGTAAGTAGACCATAGAATATTAGATAGTGATGCAATTGAAAATTGTCAGCCAAATATCTATTATCTAAAAAAATAACTCGTAAATGCTCTTATTTAGTGCATATATCGCGAAGTTTATAGACTCATCTAACTCTATTTTTATCCACATGTTCCGTGAAAATGAGAGTCCACACCCATGTCAAGTATATATATAGTTAGTAAAAAACTTTTACGAGTGTAGAACATGTAAGACCTCTAAAGTTCGACTTAACTCACAATTTTTACAAACAGACCAAGGCCAGGCCAGGCCAGGCCAGAAACTCGCAAGCATTGGACGATCCAAAATCAACGTGACCAGTCGACATATTCATGCCAAAGGAATGCAGCAACATACGAAAGGAAGTCAGAGCTGGACCTAAGCATAGGTTCAACAGGCCACTGCCTCAGGCCCAGCTCTTCAAGGGGGCCCAAAATTTTTTTTCCTTGTTTTTTTTTTTTTTTTTTTTTTTTCCATTTTTTTTCTTTTTTTTCTTTTTTGGTAAAACGCACTAATTAACTTAAAAGAATCCTCCCATAATTGAAATGTTTTGTAAATGTCTTTTACGTTAAGTTTTAAGTTAGCAATTAGTTGTATAGTACATCGTTGGATGTTGATTTATGTTGATTTTGGAGACTTAATTTATGGAGTTCGCCTCGGGGCCCCATAATCACAGGACCAACCCTGAAGGAAGTGCACTAAAGGACACAGTACTTGGCATTTATCCGTAAACATTTGCCTCCCCCCCCCCCCCCCCAAAAAAAAAAAAAACCAATGCAATCCACAACCAGACCAAAACTTATAAATAGTCATCTCATAAGGGCCCTCCACATATAAAAATTTGGCTTATTCTCTTCAAAGTTGGTCTTTGTCACTCCTTCTCCACCCCACCTCTACCTCTCTGTATATTTACATATGAGGGTGTGTATTTCTTTACTTTTCTTTTTCTATCATTTTTGTCTGGCTTTTCACTTCAATCATACCAAGTCATGTTTTCTCACTTTTTCCCTCAAAATGATGGAAGGCGGCTTTCAATTACATTCATTATATAATAACGACTGATTGCCATCAATTCATTAACCACTAACTCCCTTGTCTATACTTTAAAAGATTATGTGTATCATTTGTTCAAAATGCAGAAAATTGTTGATGTCGTAAACTCTAGGTTATTTTTTCTACGATACTTTAGGGTTTTGATGGTCGAGAAATCTTTTACAATTGTAATAATTTTTCAAATAGTATAATATCTATATCTTTGACCGTCCATGATTATCCACAGGTTTTGCAGTTTTCCATGTAATTTTTTTTGTTGTTAATCTCATTTATTTTAATTTTTATATCCTTAATATTTTTCTGAACTACAATCTTGTGGCTAAATTATGAACAAATTGAACTACACTTATTTTATCCATCACGAAAGTTAATGGTGTCTAGCATCAAATAAGTTCCAATCCATGAAGAGAGCGGGGAGTTATTATTCAAGAAGTTAATGATAGAAAATAAATAATTTATGCCTCTTCTTGGAAAATATTAGCTTCTAAATATACATAGTTTCTTCATCATTGTTTATAATGTAGAAATTAAGCTAACAAATCATTATGAATGGTTGTGAAAATGATGGTGTACCATGTATGTCCCCTACAACCCCTACCTCCTGTCGGAATCTAATGAAGTTGTTATGGATCACTTGAAAGTTAGTGTTCCGATTAGGAGATGGGCAAATTGGTTGCAAGTACGAGTATTCTATCATCCATTCAACAAAATTTTATAGACAAAAACCTTTTTTGAAAAAATAATCTAACGAAAGTATGCAAAAGTTTATCTCAAACTTAAGTGGCGCCGCCTGGCGCACTGGATGAGGTGCTTTTGAAGCATTGTTGGAGTAGGTTGATCTTGTACTTAGCTCTGGAGAGATATTGCATGAAAAATCGATCCAACGATCAATTATTGATAATGATTTAAGCTATATGAGAATAAATATGAAAGGTGCAAATAAAATCACTGTTCCACAGTCTGCGCTACATGCTGCGAGTGCAAGTGAGGTGACAATGGAGGCAC
This sequence comes from Olea europaea var. sylvestris, assembly GCF_002742605.1. Taxonomy (NCBI): domain Eukaryota; kingdom Viridiplantae; phylum Streptophyta; class Magnoliopsida; order Lamiales; family Oleaceae; genus Olea; species Olea europaea. The sequence continues at coordinate 70,721 of NW_019245646.1, forward strand.
CGCCTTTATATGTTGGGATGCTTTGGTTACTTTTACGGAGATTACAAAAACCTGATGAATCATTGTTTGAGTTTGTGCTTCATTATCTGAAGGGAAAACTTCTGGCCGTGCCTTAAGAAGCAAACTTTTTCGATTACTTGTTAGCAGGTCAGACCTTTGTTTGATTAAATACCGTCGAATTGAATGTTATATGAACTGGTTATGAGGGATCGGTGTAGGGCAATACATAAGATTTATTTTTTTTCCGTGAAAAATAATAATCATTCTAGAACTAGATTATTCAACAATGCCTTTACAAATTCTTTTCTGTTTTCACATAAGAAAATAACTCTCAAAATAATAAAGGTCAAAGCATAAAAAAGAGAAAGTCAAACAAGGTGGCGGCAACGATAATCTAGCAGTAACCGTCCATGATAATCTTGATCAAAGTAAAATGAGTCTCATTGATGTATCAACGGGCCCATATGCTACATCATCAGCTAGTCCATGGTCGCTCACCTACCGAATCCTAAGGTTTTCGAGGCTCCATGTCCAATAAAATTCTCGTATTTGTGCAAAACTACTCAAAAGCAAAGGAAGATTATAGTAATAAATAATCACTTGTACTTAAATAAGCTAAACTTTCTGCGATCTTAACAAGATTGGGTTTTCCCAAAATTTTGAGTAAATCGGAGGGGACTTGGAACTTGATCCGTTTGTGATCTTGAGTTTAGGTCATCTTTTTCAAATTGACACCCAGACAACAATGCCAAGGAAATTAATGGAGCACTTGTGAGGTCTGATGTTCACTGTAAAAAGCAAATCTATTACGTTTGCGATGTGGATCTAAAAGTTTCATCAAAATGTCACATTGAATGCAAGGTGTGAGAACTATATGTTTATCTAGTCATCTTAAGTTCCGTTTGACATGACTTTTGAAAAATCAAAATGAGCTTCTGAGACCCAAAACCTGTTGTTGAATCCGTTTGACTAATTTTATGAAAATGCTTCTAGTAGTTAGAAGTAGTTTTAGAGAACTAAAAAATTCTTTTAAAAATTAGTTTTCAAACAAAAATTAAGATAGCTTTTCTCAAAAAGAGCTTTTTATAGGAAGTAAAAACCATGTCAAGCAGACCCTTTGTAACAATTAAAAATGTCAAGGTGTTTTCAAAACTAGATATGTTGAGTGGATCAAATTGTATCGAGCCAAACTCTAGAAGTCAGTAACTCGAGTAGCTAGCTTTTGATTTTCTAGTAAAAAAAAGAAAGACGAAAACATATTGATACATTTTGCCTTGTATTACAATGGAGTAGAATGCTTCTAATATAAGTGATCATGACAAATTGGACTGGGGTATGGATCTCGAACTTGATTTTGGATGACGTAGGGCAGATTACATTAGTATCATGAGCTATATTTTTTGAAAAATGTATACCTTACATCAGTTGGTATCAAAGTTATTGATTTCATGTTCAAGTCAATGTTTGAACATACTCAAGGAGTATGTAGACAACGCAAGAACATGCTAAATTTTGGTGAGGCCAGTATAGTGATTTTAAAAATTTCATGCTTGACTTTGGGTATTATATGATGAACTGTATTAGTACCCCCAAACTATAGTTTCTGGACAGAGTGCTAAAACTTTTCCATAGAGTGAATGGATAATGTAGGAAAACGTTTGAAATGGATTAGGTCCGAACGAACTGGACTTTTGGTAAATTCTTAAGAGTTTTGAGTGACATAGAGTGGACTGCATTAGTAGCATGAGCTATAACTTTTGGACAAAGTAATGAAAATACCTTATAGTACACTGAAATGCCAATTATATAGGTTTGAACACAAAATTAAACTGACAACGATGTTCATTTCACATATGTATAACGAGCTCTACTGCTTTACATATGAATATCTTGTCGTTTTGAGCCCAACTTCGAAGGAATATTGTTCATGCATCAAATTCTCATAACTTTTGATTTCGAATTCTCTCTTTTACTCTACGACGCATAAAATAAAATAAAAGGAATAAAATAAAGATGCTTCAAAACCATGTGTTTCACATACTTCTTTGCATTTTCCACCATTCGTCACTCAATTAGGAATAAGAGAAAAATTTATAGAGTGATATTAAAAGAAATGCTCACATTTGATTTTAGAAATTGAAAAAACACCATGAGTTAGCCATTAAGAATAGCCGAATAGGAGTTGCCTTGATCCCCTCTTGAACCCTAGAAAATTTCAATAAAATTTTGGTGCTACGTGGCATACTATGTCCTTGTCTGTTTTTTATTTCAACCTGATTTTAAACATTTTTCTAATTGTTGCCCTTCCATTTCAGCCTGCTTTTGTTGATTTTGTTCTCAAGGGTGCTGTCATTTCACATTGGCAACGGTACAAAAACTTCTCTTAATTTTGGGAAAAAAGTGTTGCCACACAAGGGCTAAGAAGCATTTATTAAATGATAAAGATATCCAGCATCAACATTGTTAAAACATTAGTCTATGTGAAATTTAATTGTACGTTTCATTTAATGATACTTAGTGTTTTTTTTTTTTTAACGAGGTGTCCAAGTTTACGCCAGACTATATCCTCGTCCCTGAACTTCCGGTCCCTCAACAGCTTAGGGAGGTAAATCGCGAGATGTGCCCAAGTTGATCAGGGTTCGAACAGCCTTTATACTCCTGACCCCAAGGGAACCTCATTTAATGATACTTAGTGTTATTTAGACTCATGTTGTCATATCATTGATGCTAAAGTAGTGTTGCACTTTTTTAAGCCCCTGTTTGATGGCTATTATTTTGTTAAGAGTATTTCCAAGAAATTCTCTACTTTTAAAAGGTATATTCTATAATTTAGAGAGTGTTTATAAATTTAGAAAGTAAAAATTTTAAAGTACTTTAATATACTCTTTATATTTAACACTTAATTTGATTACTCCCAAAAAATATTTATTATTTTTTCTGTCTTTTATTTTAATTAGGTTTATTTTGTGGCATGCAATGCATGCCGTAAAAAGATATGCATATTTACGGCATGTCTTTATACGGCATGCAACTGTATGCCGTAAAGTACTTTTTAAGGCATGCAATGCATGCTGTAAAAAGCAAAATCTGTTGTAGTGTATAGAGAGTAAGTTTGACTTTTCAAATTTAGAGAGCCAAATCAATTTTCTAAATTAAAATGTAAATTTAAAGAATCATTGTGAACATCTCTAAATAGTAAATAGAAAGCATCTCATGTTGCCCCCAGGGCACATCTCCAAGTGGTAAAAGGGGAGGGTAGAGAAATCCAGCTTTACTTGAGGCTGCTGCGTCAAGGGTTCGAATCCTGAAATATGGATTTGGCTCTTGGGTACGTGCAAGTGTACAAGCAGCCTTCCACCTTGTACCCTTGGAGGCATAACCTACGATTTACCTCCCTCACGATGCTCCAGGGCAGGAGTGGTGGGGGACCCTTAAGGTTAGGGTTTAACCTTTTTTTTTTAGAAAGCATCTCATGTTTAAAGATGCTCTAAAAAATGTTTTGAATAGTGATTTTTAAGAAAATGTATGGTTAACAATTAAGAAAAAAATTTGAATTTATGTGTATAATATTTTATTGTATGAATATACTTGATTGAAAATGAATATGCAAAAAAAAAAAAATTCAAACAATGATTGTCAAAAAAGGGTTAAATTGATCTGCATGAACTCCGTATTTAGCCCATATTATTTGATTTTATAATTTTTGAAATAATAATTTTTGGAGAACGTGTGATTAAAAAAGAAGAAAATTTTTTCGATTTATTCCTAACATTATTTTATTAAAAATGTGTGATTAAAAAAAAGGAGAAAATGTATTATAAATTTAAAATGGCTCAAACGGGCATCACACCCACCCCATGAACTTGAGAAACCAAACTAGCGCACCACAAAAGTACAAAAATTGCCACGTCACCTAAATAGCATAGCAAGGGTATTATAGGAATTCAACTATTAAAGCTAGACAATTTGGCCCACAAAATTCTTGAGATGCCTCGTCCCGACCGTTTTCATTAATTCTCACAACACGAAAATATAGGTCTTTATCTTCTAGATGATTTGTAAAATTCTTCAAGAATTTTTACTATTTTGCCCCCAAATTTATCAATAATAACATTTCAAGAATTTAATGTAAGAAAGGTAATTTAGAGTCTTTTAATTCAAGCACAATTCATTAATGTTCAAACAATTAAGTTACATAATGTTTTAAAATTTAAAATTCTTGTATTTAATAAAAAATTACAAACCATGTAGATTAATGCTTGCAATGGATGTGGCTACAAAATTGTACATAAAATAGATTTACGGTTGAAGAATTCATGAATACCAGTTAGATCTTGTATCATAACTTCATAACTTATTCTACGTCATATCGAGAGGAAGAATGTATTTTAATTTTAAAAAAACATAGATAGTAAAATATTATTTTTATATCTCAAAATTAATGTAACAGTCATGATCCTTTGTAACAAGTTTCGACTTTGACATTTTTAAATGCTTAAATTAACATATATGAGGCGCTTACATGTATTTTTATTTGAAGTCCTCATAATTTTATCGATTTTTTATGGTAAAATATTATTATGAACTATGAAAAGGTAAAATCATGAACATTATTTATTTTTTCTCTTTTCTTTGTAAAGAAGGGAAGCAATGAAAATGGATACATCTTGAAGGAAACGAAATTATAATTAGGCAGGGTCCCTCCTAAATTCCTTCAACTTAATTACCAGATAAAATAGTTTAATTAAATTATTTCTTACAAAATAAATACCAAATGTTCTTTTTTGACTTAATCTTTTTTTTTTCCATCCAATAATACAATTTTTGTTGTCATCATGCAAAGTAAAAATTAAAATAATAATAATTTTGAAACATTTCAAATATTTAAATAAATTAAATTATATTAATTAGTTATTTTTTTTAAGGTGCCTTTTCTTTTTTCCTATTCTTTGACTGAGTAGTCTGTCTTATTCTTACACGCGAACTACCTTCGTCTCTCCCATCTCTCTCTCTAGAAATTATTTCTTTTTGTTTTCCTCATTTTCTCTCTCTATTCTTCCGCCTGGAGTTCCGAACCACAGTTTCTACCGCCGGCAGCTGTTTATATACACCGCCGGAGAAAGACTTGACCACTCGTTTACAGTCCATCGCGACATTAACTGAAAAGGATGTTTTTTAATTGCCTAAAGGTGAAGAATCTTAACTAATTTTTAAAGAATTTGATCATCTGGAAAGAAATCGTACCTATGATTATGCATTTTTTTATTTTTTTTTTCAAGAATTGATTATACGGTTGATATAGAAGTTTGACGAACGAAGTCCTTTTGTTTTGTTAAATTTGATTTGCTGTGATTTTTTACAACTCTATGCTATCTTAAGTAAATTTGATCTTTCATATTTTGTATTAGCTCATAAAAATGGAATCTTTATACTGGTAATTTTCAGAATTTTCTGTGCCTAAAATAACTGAATGTTTATTCATTTTTCTCCTATGTAGGAGCTGTACTCTTCTTTTTGGTACTAATTTCTTAACAAGATGTATGGAATATTAAATTGGATTAACTTGAGGTTTAAAACATTCAAGAACCTGTTTTTGGCAGCAGTTCATTTCCTTTGGCATTCAATTACTTTCCTTTTTGGCCTTCACCATTCACAAAATGAGGAAGGATTGTGAGATGAGCGGGAAGAATTATCTCTAATAATTTTATTCTCTCAGATTTATGATACAAAACAGTTATCTGGGATTTATAAGAATATGGGCTGCAGCTTTGAATTTCCAAGTGCTTTGGGGGATTTTTACCTTGTTATCAGATATATGACTTAACACGTTGATGTATATGTTTGGCTGATTTGGTTGAAAGTCACTGTGGGATTGTCTCCAATGCCTAGAAATATATCTAATGATTGAGTATTAAACCAGTGGAGTTAAACATGGGAATATCATAAACATGTGATATATAGACATGTGAAAGATGCTACATGAACCTACCGACATGAAAAATGGATCAAATGTAAGACAATTCTCTAACGGAAAACATGTAAAATAGACACGTGCAAGAAGCTACATGAACCTACTGTCAAGAAAAATGGAACACAATATGCAAGAGTGTTGTCTAAGTTCAATTTAAAATACAAATGTAATATAGACACATGCAAGAAACTTCATGACCAACTGACATGAAAAATGGAACAAATGTAAGACCATTTCAATTTAATTCCTTTGTTAATTCCTTTCACCATAGTGATTATTATTATTATTATTATTATTATTATTATTATTATTTTGGCTGTAACTGGTAATTATCACATTAGCAAATATATGTTTAACAAATATTTACAGTATTTGTCAAGGTTATTTGGAAAAAGAAAATATAATTCTTTAATATTACAGAATCTCCCTATAGAAGTTCATAGAAAACGTTGCGTTGAAAAAATTTGAAGTAGTTGCTTTAGTTCATACATTGCATTTACTTATTCAGCAGCATGATAAAAACAAGACTAGAAAAATAGGGAGAACATTAGGAGTTTGAGTGACATAGATTTTCATCCCTCAACAAATTCCGTTATACCCTTCTATCTTTAACGAAATATAAATGATCATGCTTTCCTTATAAAACTATATTCGCTTTTAGTGAATTTGATTTGCTTTTTATGTGATATTATGCCTTCGATTACTATTTTAGAAAAACGTCTATTGTTTATAATTCGGTCACATGTTTAAGAAGTGTCTTGCCTTGGTCAGATAAGAGTTTGATGACTGTCTAAAACAAAACTGTGTTTGTCATCAAGACATGGATAAAGAATTACCACATTAATTCCTGAAGCTGTCCTGACGCATCTGTGCCGTCACATCATTATTGTTCTGAAAATGTTTACACTTCTTATTGGAGATGGCTTCTCGAGCTATTTAGCTGTTTAAGATTTATATAATGTTATTTTTCTGGAACTGGGTCATTCTCTATAATTCATCTTATGTTTTGCAGCTGTAAACACCTCTGCTAGTAACTGATCTTTTATTACCTTTTTCAGGCATTGATTGCTCTAAAAAAGGGTGCTCAGCTACTTAAATATGGCCGTAAAGGAAAGCCTAAAGTTTATCCATTTAGACTCTCTAATGTAAGTTCGATACACCTTATGCATAATCAGGACTCGCCCGTTTATTTAGTTGTGTAAGGTCTCCTGGGAAAGGGATAAAGGTGTTTTTTCATAAACAGATTCATATAGGTGCTTGAGATGATATTATCTGCACAGTCCTTATCAACATTGCTTTGTAATTTTTTTCATTTTTCTTTTGCTTTACTAGCATTTTATTGTTCTCTTGTGATGCAAGTTATAATCTCTATACCTATCATTTTCTCACAACATAGGTCATTTTTTCTTAGAGTTGATATAGCACTTTATTAAAAAAAATAAAAATAAAAATCTAATGAGAAATATAAGCATTTATTGAAATATTTCTTGTGGTGGATTATCCTTTTATATGACAATAAGTTGGCTGGGTGATAGTTTCATTCCAACACTATGATTATAAGAGGGAAGACACCTCTCTCCTCTTGATATTAACATATTGTCTTTATGTCTGATTACTAGGGATGAATTGGTGTTTCATTATTCAATTTTGATGTAATATTCAAAATATGTTTCTGTACTCTTTGACCATTAATACTTAATTGCTCATCTTATGGGAAGAAAACACCCTTATATTTCCTGTCAACTGCATTTGGAGTCTCCAAAATCTCTGGCATGCAAATTTTTTATTTATTTATTTTTTTTCTGTGCGATCCTCTTAGAGATTCTATGCTGTCACAATATTCATGCTTCGTAGGTCTGATAGTGGATGTGTTTTCGTGTGGTATCTTATACATTGATTGGATAAAACAGATCGTAGATCTCTTGAGTATATCCATATCATGTAAAAGTAATGGCCAAGTTATTACAGTAATTGGAAAGTTTAA
>NW_019245647.1:0-1492 GCF_002742605.1 Olea europaea var. sylvestris
CGGACACCTACATATTACGAAGGAGGAGAAGAGATGTTATTAGAGCCCATACCAAAGTCCAAGTGAATTATGATGGTTTAAGTAGCACCCCTGCCCAGTTGAGATATGACAAAATGTGTCAATCATTTGCTTCACTTGCAAACATGGCTCACGAGAATGACAATCAAACCCATGACGTACTAGAGTGGATAGAATGCAAAAAACAATCATTTATGATGGGAAGGTCGAGTTGCAGAAGTGATAACGGGCCCCAGCATGTATTTCAGACATTGTCGGATGGTCGAGCATCACGTCATGGTAGTTTAGGTATACAGGATCCAAAACGAAGAGAGAAGGCGCGCCGAAGAAACTTCGAAAGAAAAGCCCTTTGGAAGCAGCATCTAGTAAAGCTAATGTATTACGATATACAAGTAGTATAATTATTCTTTTATCTAATGGTTGTGTTTACGGTGTGTATGAATACTTATTATTTGTTAATGATGCAATCATGTCCTAGTTCGGGTAAGGGAAGGGTACAAAAGGTAGGGCCAAGAAAATTGGGAGAGGTTGCGTCGATTGTACATGCACATGATCAAGGTATGTGTTAACATTTTTTAAGGTCATTGTTGTTTGTATACTAACATTTTTTGTGACATATGTGAAATGATGGTTAAAATTATTTTGATTATGAAGACATGTCAACCTATCCAAATGATGGTTTGCATTCTTTGGAAGAACGTTGAGCTTGTGTGGCCAATCATACTATCTTAGGTACATCTAGTTATTTTTCACTTGCTTATATTGTTGCAACTTTGATGGCTGTGAGAGGAAAAGAAGTTGATGGCTTTACTATTGTGTGATGCAGATATTTATAGGAAGTTGTGAGAGGAAGAGAAGTTGGTGGCTTTTGGAGTTTGGAGCACAAGTAGCTTTTGCGTGTCCTTTATGCAAATTCTGTCAATATTACTGTAAAAGCATTGGATTTGGCCTGCTGAGGCATGTCAATCACTTAATTATGTAGTGAACGTAGTAGGTTCTATATCCTTGATGTCTGCTAGTGATGAAAACATTGGATTTGTTTGCTGTGATGAAAACTTCAATGCCTTGTTCTAGTTAAAAGTGTTGATTTATTTTGTTGTTACTCTGCCTTCTTACTCTGGTCTTTACTTTCTTTTGGTTGCTATATATTCAGTTCACCAAACTGGTATTTGATTCATGATATCTTGTCAATACGTTGTTTTGGTTGTGCATATTTAGTCATCACCCGATCTTTGATTTATGAAGTCTGGTCTTTACTTTGTTTTGGTGTTTATTTGAGTTCAAATGCCATATTCAGTTAATATCAACACAGGCATATTCAGTTCACCAATTTGCCTGGCTTGATGTTAGCTGAACAGCCACCCAAATGAACATCACCAATTCACCAACACATGAACACCAAACTGAACAGCAGAATCAACACCAAAATGAACACCAACAAATTAAGGCATGTCAATACTAAAGTCACATTGAT
>NW_019245648.1:0-1492 GCF_002742605.1 Olea europaea var. sylvestris
GTCGAATGATCCTACTAAATTCATATAGAGCTGTCATGTCCTCAGGAGTCTTTACTTCCTGATCCAAAGTATGTCACATATCATATATAGGATCAAATTCGAATTTATCTACTTGGTTAAGTATATCTGTGGACTCTTGAACTCTTTCAAAATTCTATTTTACTCCCACTGTCCTCTCCTAGAGTAAATATTTTCTCTAAGAAGACGATATGTTGTGAGACGAAGACTTTCTTCATAATAGAATTTATATTAAAATGTCTCCTTTGAATATCCCACAAATATATATTTATCGGATTTAATCTCAAACTTATCCGATTTAAGGATCTTCAAATAAGCGTCATGGCCCCAAGATTTCATATAAGATAAATTGGGACTATTGCCTTTCCATAACTCATATGGAGTTTTGTTAACCAATTTAGATGGGACATGATTTAGTGTGTTGCATACTGCAATCAATGCATGACCCAAAACAATTTTGGAAGATTTGCATGGCTTGTTATTAATCGCATTATATCTAATAATTAACGATTCCTCCTTTTAGATACACCACCTTGCTGCAGTATATATGAAGGAGTCCACTGCAAAAGAATCTCATTCTCTTAGATAATCTAAATTTTATCTTTAAGATACTCTCACTGAATCAAATCTTAATTTGTTGGTATCTTTACCTATTTGTTTCTCTAATTCTAGTGTGAATCCCTTGAACTTTTCAAGAATTTCATATTTGAGTTTTCATCAAGTAAACATGATCATTGATGAAATAAGAGAAACATTACCTGGCATCTTTTGACATGAGTCCATATGCATCACTATGCATTAGACCAGTAATTATGCTGACCTTTCTTCTTTTCGATTAAAAGAAGATTTGGTCATTGTTCCAGACATGCATAATTTGTACTTGTCAAAATCAGTTAATCCCAAGTATACATCTCTATGTAACTTTGGAATTACTTTTTATCTATATAACAAAATCTGTCATGCCAGATCTCGGTAATAATTAGATTATCGCATTTATGCCTTATAATTTCTATACTCATTATAGAATTCTTAGTATTTGGAATACAAATGTTATTTTGTAACTTACCATAACTATTAAGATCTTAATCAAGATATGCAGGAATAACAATTGTCCTTAACATTAAAATGCTTCATGTCTGAACATGAAATTCATTTTAATGTTCTAGCTATGGTGGGTACAAAGCAACATTTCTCTAATTCCATTACTAAGTCAAAGGGCAACGGTAAGAAGTATGCTCCTACAGGCAATGCAGCAACATTTGTTCATCTCCATCATGAAGGTTAACTTCTTCCTTTCGCAGTAGTATACTTCTATTTAGTTTCTCCATATTTGTATAAATATGAGATTTATATCTGGCATCAGATACCTAAGAAACTTGTAAAGTAGATGAAAGCCATACAATATTCCTTCTAATGACCTTTCATTCTATAATGAAACCAAGGGTCATTATATTTGGTATTATCCTTTGCTTAT
>NW_019245649.1:0-1492 GCF_002742605.1 Olea europaea var. sylvestris
TGGTGTACACTTTAGTTTAGACATTGCCACTTGACATTACCCTGTTGGACAGTTCAAATTTCAAACTATTTTCCAACCGAACTGACACTTGACAACAACGCAAGTGTCAAACAACGTGTCAAAAATCAGTGTACAAATAGCGAAGTTCAATTGATAAGAACCATGCTAAATGTACACTAAGGTGTACACACTTTAGTTTAAACTTTCCCACATGACATTACCCTGTTGGACAGTTTAAGTTTCAAACAGTTTTTCTATCCAATTGTCACTTGACAACAATTGAAGTGTCAAACAATGTGTCCAAAATCAATGTACAAATAGCAAAGATGAATCTGTAAGAACCTTGCTATATGTACACTACGGTGTATACTTTGTTTACACTTTGCATGGGGCATTACCCTGTTGGACAGATTAAATTTTAAACATGTACACCGTGGTGTAAACTTTAGTTTACACCTTGCCAAGTGACATTACCCGATTGGACAGTTGAAATTTCAAACAGTTTTCCCGTCCAGTTGAGACTTGGCAACAATTCAAGTGTCAAACAACGTGTCAAATATAAGTGCACAAATAGCAAAGTTCAATTGCTAAAAAGCTTGCTACATGTACATCGTGGTGTAAACTTTAGTTTACACCTTGCCACGTGACATCACCTTGTTGGACAATTTAAATATCAAATGGTTTTCCCATCCAATTGACACTTGACAATAATGCAAGTGTCATACAACGAGTCAAAAATCAGTGTACAAATAGCAAAGTTCAATCGATAAGAACCTTGCAACATGTACACTATGGTGTACACTTAAATTTACACTTTGCCACGTGATATTACCCTGTTGGGTAGTTTAAATTTCAAATAGTTTTCCCATCCAATTGTCACTTGACAACATTGCAAGTGCCAAACAAAGTGTCAAAACTTAAGGTACAAATAGCAAAGTTCAATCGTTAGGAACCTTGCTACAAGTACACTATGGTGTACACACTTTAGTTTACACTTTGTCACGTGACATTACCCTGTTTGACAGTTTAAATTTCAACCAGTTTTCCTAACCAATTTACACTTGACAACAATGCAAGTGTCGAAAAATGTGGCAAAAATCAGTGTACAAATAGCAAAATTCAATCGGTAGGGACCATGCTACATGTCCACTTTGGTGTACACTTTTGTTTACACTTTGCCACGTGACATTACCCTCTTGGACAGTTTAAATTTTAAAAAGTTTTCCCATCCAACTGGCACTTGACAACAATTTAAGTGTCAAACAACGTGTCTAAAATTAGTGTACAAATTGCAAAGTTCAATCGGAAAGAACCTTGCTACATATACACTATGGTGTACACTTTAGTTTGTACTTTCCCACGTGAAATTACCCCGTTGGACAATTTAAATTTCAAATAGTTTTCCCATCCAATTGACACTTGACGACAATGAGAGTGTCAAACAACATGTCAAAAAACAGTGTACAAATAGCAAAGTTCAAATGGCAAGAAC
>NW_019245650.1:0-1492 GCF_002742605.1 Olea europaea var. sylvestris
CCGTTTTGGATTGAGCTCTCTGCTTCATCGTGACGTTTGAGGGATTTCAGCCATTTTTCGAATGAATGAGCACTTGCATAATTAGAACGCTTGGAGAGTCGGCGTAGGAAGAATTGAGCGTAACTTTTGTACACGCTGTCCATTTTGGGCCCATAAGTACTTTTTGGAAATATAGCGACCATTTTGGACTGAGCTGTCCACTTCATCGTGACGTTTGAGGGATTTCAACCATTTTTTGAAAGAATAAGCACTTGCATTTCTGGAAAGTTTTGATAGTCCGCGTACGAAGAATTGAGCATAACTTTTGTGCACGGTGTTCGTTTTGGGCCCATAAGTACTTTTTGGAAATGTAGCGACCGTTTTGGATTGAACTCACTACGTCGTCGTGACGTTCGAGGGATTTCGACCATTTTTGAAAGAATGAGCACTTTTATATTTGGAACGCTTGGATAGTCAGCGTGCGAAGAATTGAGCGTAACTTTTGCACACGTTGTCCGTTTTGGGCCCATAATTACTTTTTGGAAATGTAGCGACCGTTTTGGATTGAGCTCTCCGCTTCATCGTGACGTTTGAGGGATTTCAGCCATTTTTCGAAAGAATGAGAACTTGCATTTCTGGAAAGCTAGGATAGTCGGCGTACGAAGAATAGAGCGTAACTTTTGAACACGGTGTCCGTTTTGGGCCCATAAGTACTTTTTGAAAATGTAACGACCGTTTTGGATTGAGCTCTTCGCTTCATCGTGACATTTGAGGGATATCAGCCATTTTTCGAAATAGTGAGCACTTGCATTTCTGGAAAGCTTGGATTGTAGGCGCACGAAGAATTGAGCGTAACTTTTGTACACAGTGTCCGTTTCGGGCCCATAAGTACTTTTTGGAAATGTAGCGACCATTTTGGATTGAACTCACGACTTTTGCCGTGACGTTCGAGGGATTTCGGCCATTTTTCGAAAGAATGAGCAATTTTATATTTGGAACGCTTGGATAGTCGGGGCACGAAGAATTGAGGGTAACTTTTGCACACGGTGTCTGTTTCGGGCCCATAAGTACTTTTTGGAAATGTAGCGACCGTTTGGGATTGAACTCACCACTTCATCATGACGTTCGAGGAATTTTGGCCATTTTTCAAAAGAATGAGCACTTTTATATTTGGAACGCTTGGATAGTCGGCGTACGAAGAATTGAGCGTAACTTTTGCACACGGTGTCCATTTTGGGGCCACAAGTACTTTTTCGAAATGTAGCGACCGTTTTAGATTGAGCTCTCCTCTTCGTCGTGGCGTTCGAGGGATTTCTGCCATTTTTTGAAAGAATGAGCACTTGCATTTCTGGAAAGCTTGGATAGCTGGCGTACGAAGAATGGTGCGTAACTTTTGCACACGGTGTCCGTTTTGGGTCCATAAGTACTTTTTGAAAATGTAGCGACTGTTTTGGATTGAACTCACGACTTCATCATGACGTTCGAGGGATTTCGGCCATTTTTCGAAAGAATG
>NW_019245651.1:0-1492 GCF_002742605.1 Olea europaea var. sylvestris
AACTTCGTGTTTGTTCGTTTTTGGCGAATTGCTAGTCTAATTTGATTGGAATCGAGCCAACGAAAAGTGGTTTTTGATTTCATTATAACTTCGGGTTTGTTCGTTTCTGGCTAATTGCATGTCTAATTCGATTGGACTCGAGCCAATGAAAAGTGGCTTTTGATTTAGTATTTGGCAAATTGCTAGTCTAATTCGATTGGAATCTAGCCAATGAAAAGGCAATTTTGATTTCACAATAACTTCGGGTTTGTTCGTTTTTGGCGAAATGCTAGTCTAATTCAATTGGAATCGAGCAAATGAAAAGTGGCTGTTCATTTCATGATAACTTCGTGTTTGTTTGTTTTTGACGAATTGCTTGTCTAATTTAATTGGGATCGACCCAATGAAAAGTGGTTTTTTATTTCATGGTAACTTCGGGATTGTTCATTTTTGGTGAATTGCTAGTTTAGTTTGATTGGAATCAAGCCAATGAAAAGTGGTATTTGATATCAGGATAACTTCGGGTTTGTTCATTTTTGACGAATTGCTAGTCTAATTCGATTGGAATATAGCCAATGAAAAGTTGTATTTGATTTCATGATAACTTTGGGGTCGTTCATTTTTGGCGAATTGTTAGTCTAATTCGATTGGAATCGAGCTAACGAAATGTGGGTTTTGATTTCATGATAACTTCGAGTTTGTTAGTTTTTGGCGAATTTCTAGTCTAATTCGATTGGAATCTAGCCAATGAAAAGTGGTATTTGATTTCATGATAACTTCGAATTTTTTCATTTTTGGCGAAATGCCAGACTAATTCGATTGGAATCGAGCCAACGAAAAGTGGTTTTCGATTTCGTGATAACCTCGGGTTTGTTCATTTTTGGCGAATTGCGAGTCTAATTCGATTGGAATCGAGCTAACGAAAAGTGGTTTTAGTTTTCATGATAACATCGGGTTTGTCCTTTTTGGCGAGTTGCTAGTCTAATTCGATTTGAATCGAGCCAACGAAAAGTGGTTTTCGATTTCATGATAACTTCGGGTTTGTTCATGTTTGAAGAATTGCTAGTCTAATTTGATTAGAATCGAGCCAACAAAAAGTGATTTTTGATTTCATGATAACTTTGGGTTTGTTCATTTTTGGCGAATTACTAGTGTAATTCGATTGAAATCGAGCAAATGAAAAGGCACTTTTGATTTCATGATAACTTCGGATTTTTTCATTTTTGGAAAATTGCTAGTCTAATTCGATTGGAATCTAGCCGATGAAAAGTGTCTTTTGATTTCATGATAACTTCAGGTTTATTTGTTTTTGGCAAATTGCTAGTCTAATTCGATTGGAATCTAGCCAATGAAAAGTGGCTTTTGATTTCATGATAACTTCGAGTTTGTTCGTTTTTGGCAAATTGCTAGTCTAATTCGATTGGAATTTGGCCAATGAAAAGTGGCTTTTGATTTCATGATAACTTCGGGTTTGTTAGTTTTTGTCGAATTGCTAGTCTAATTCGATTGGAAC
>NW_019245652.1:0-1492 GCF_002742605.1 Olea europaea var. sylvestris
AAGGCCCCCAAATCCTGACCCTCAATCCTATGCCATGTGGCAACCATCCAACATGGGCAATCATTAGCTCTAAGATCAAGGCCATGTGTCACTAACCCATACATGGCACGCTGCTGACTCATCACTCTACATCTCTTCAATTAGCTCGTCCATTAAGGCTGACCATGCCTATCTCAAGGTTGACCATGCATATTTCAAGGATGATCTTGCCTATTTCAATGCTGATCATGCCTTTTCCAAAGGGTGATCATGACTATCTCAAGGTTGATCATGCCTATTTCAAAGCTGATCTTGCCTATGTCAAGGTTGATCATGCCTACTCCAAAGGCTGATCAGGCATATTACTCAAAGGCTAATCATGCCTACTTCAAGGCTTATTGTGCCTTTCTCAAGGATGTTCATGTCCATTTTAAGATTGTTCAGTTTCATTTTAGGATTGCTTGTTCCTCGTACAGGAATATACTTCTCATTCCAGAAACTCACACATTGTGCATAAGCCTCCGACATGTATGTACAAGGGCCAGTGATATTGTCAAATTATGTCACAACCCGACCACCTGCACCTGTAGACAAATGTTGCCCATTCAACAATTCTAATCCACGCCCTCGGCCATGGCTCCTCGGATACAAATCACCTCGAGTGCATGACTATTCCCTCAACCACTTAGATCTCAATGACCTATCTTATCAGGCAAGAACATTTCCCTTTACTTTAGGGTCTACTTGGGGTTATGCCATGACCTCGACCTAGCAACACTTGATCCATTAAAACTTTCTCATGAGCTAAAGCTTATTCATTCTTAAAGGGATTGAGTCCTGCTATAACTATTTTGTCCATTCCTAATAGGGCTTCACCACCGAAGTTCCATCCTCATCGAAACACACTAATGGTTTAATACCAATAGAGTTACAACTCCTAACCATAGCAAGACTCCTAGGGATTTGAATTAGTCCTACTAGGAGTCTATTACCTATCCTTATAAATATAGCACAACAATTCACTATTTAGGAGCGCTTTTACATAGTTTTTCAGTGTATAGCCCCACACACAAATTCTCTCTCTAATTTAAGCATCAGAGGGCGAAGAGGACACACTTTCATTGCCTTTGTTTCGAGTATCAGAAGATCTCATTCTTACTCATTCTCAGCTACCAAGCTTGAAATCAATATGTATAATTTTTTGTAGCATCAAATAGCAATGTCATAGAATTAAGTGTTTATTTGATATAGATTAAAATTAGATTTTTAGTATATTTTGATAAAGTTTAATGAAATATATGTTTGAAAAGTTATGAATTTCACAAATTTTGGTTAGAATGAATTATTGATTTTGACTTAAATATACATCAAAGAGAAATGTAGATATCATGCCCAATAAAAAAAATCAAATAGATATGAGCCAAAATAAAATTAAGCCTTTGTTCGAACCTCATTTTGAGAGGAATGTATTTTCGAATGGTGATTTTTGAAGAATATATAGTTAAAAAAAAAA
>NW_019245653.1:0-1492 GCF_002742605.1 Olea europaea var. sylvestris
CCTGCTCCATCATCCTCTGCTGAGGCTACTTCATCCAAATCGGTTGGTGATGGGACCATGCTTAAAGATACATCTTCAGTCCCTGAGTCTTTATCACAACCCATGGATGAGCCACCTTCTTCCCAGGGTGTCGACCCCCCAATCATCGAAGCAGAAGGTAATTCAATTTTTGATGTCTTACCTTTGCTCGTGCTATTGGTTTCTGATTTGTTGCTCTTGAACTTTGCAGATACTCCTATGAGTCTGCCCTTTGTGGCAACATCGTCTCGCTCGGACAAGGGGAAGTCCTCACGAATGGATGAGTCGCTGGTGGCAAGCTTGGCCGAGGGCGCGCCATCTTCTACGATTGTCGACGAGGTAGTTTTTCTTTTTGCTTCATTTCTATTTCCACCTTGTTCATTGTAGTGAGGATTTTTAATATTGGCAACCTTCTTTGCAGGATGCTGACAGGATTGTGCGTTCTATCCAGGATTTGTTCGCTTCCTGGGGGCAGGTCCAAATGCCTCGCCCTGCTCCATCTGATTGTCCTGCTGCTTCTTCAGAAGATGATTTGAAGTTCTTGAAGGAGTTGGTATTTGAGTACGTATCCTTCATGGATATGGACATTGGAAGGGCTAGTGCTGCCAGACACAAGGATGAACTTGAGCACTTGAGTGCGAAGTTAGAGCAAGCACTGACGCTTCTGTCGCTCAGTCTTTCTGCCGACTTTAAAGCGACATTGAAGGTCATTCACTCCGAGGTCCTTTCTATGCTGGCCAAGAATGCTGAACTAAAGGCCAAGCGTACTCAATATGTTCGAGCTGTGGCTGAGAAAGAGTCTTTACGCATGGAGATCAACAAGGCTAATGACGAGTTGAAAGAAATCTCTTCCGAAGTCATGATTGAAGACTCTTTGATGGTTAACTTGACTGCTCAGATGGGGGAACTTCAAGTCAAAATGGACGATTGCAGGGCGAGGATGGCTGCTAAAAAGTGCAACGCCTCTCAGGGGATTGAGCGAACTAAATCCTTGGTCGAACAGTACAAGAAGTTGGAGGTTGATGATGATGACGTTGCGACTGAATTGAACATCACTTCCTCACGGCAGAACGAGGATTGGGAAAAACTTAGGGAACGAATTCGTTCCTTATGGGGTAGACTGTAATTAAGACATACGATGTCTTTTTCTCTTTTGTAATTTTGTTCATTATTAACGAACATTAACTTCTTGTGCATTTATTTGACGTTTATTTTCTAATCATCAATTCTTTAATCACTTAACTGCTTTGCACTAAGAATCTTGTCTATTCCCTTTTGATATTCCCACTACTGTTCCCAAGACTTAGGGCCATTTAATTCCGTCTATTAGACAAAAATGTGGCTGTTCATATTCTGTCTCTTCATCTTCATCCCCCTATAAATGTTTCGCGTTTTTCATCCTCTATCTTCATCTCTTCATTTTCTTATTCGAAACCAATTTGCTGCCATTTCTTGGCATTCTGACGATCAACCT
>NW_019245654.1:0-1492 GCF_002742605.1 Olea europaea var. sylvestris
AAAAAAAAAAAAAAAAAAAAAAAAAAAAAAAAAAAAAAAAAAAGAAGAGAAAGAAAGAAAATCAATATAAAAATAAAAATACCTTCCGAGAATACCGTGAACCATAATAACCAGATGATCAACAGAACCATCGGACTGTTTACAGCTAAAAAGATCCTCCCCTCCGTTCTCCTTTCCCGATGAACACGAGAAGCCCTCTTTACCTTCGTTTTCCATTTCTCCTTCAATTTATTTGATTAATTTCTTTCTTAATTTAATCCAACTTCACCGACTTCACATAAAACAAAACTGAAAAATGCAATAATTATAGGTTACAGTTTATGAAATCAAAATTTCTTTTTGTATCAAATTGGAGTTAAGAATTAATGAGCTTAAGATATCTTACAAGATTTGCATCTTTCCTGCTACGTCTGGTGCACTGACTACTTTTATGCATGTGAGGAATCGGGTCGAGTTCGGTATTTGGACACGTTCATGGTTCGAATAGTGTTATTGGATAATGTAATATGGATATTTGTTGTAAAACTAATGATATAATTATTGATGTTTCTTTAATTTTATTAGGATATTTAGGCGTCATTTGTTTCCCATTTATGTAAAAATAATAATGAAAATATATTCGTTACGGACTTCATACAAAAGATAGAAATTCAAATATGATGACTTAATGTAATGGATGACGGTGATGTTTTTTTTTTATTTTAATGGGAAAAGTATAAAAAATAAACAGGAGCTTAAATAAGTTTTATTTACTCTAGAAGAGTATATTATGTTCATATTGCGACTCTCATTTTGGATTCCATGAATATGGTCAATTGTTATAACCGTATATAATATAATATTATTGCTCTAGAAGAGAACACAATTATAAATTTAGGGGGTGTTTGATAGGCATTTTTATGTAAAAATGTATTTTAGAATAGTAAATTAATGTGAAATGTGTGGTTGAGAAATAAGGAAAAGTTTTTTTTATTTAAGTGTAATATTATTTTAATAAAGAATGTGTGGTTGAAAAGAAAAGAGAGAAAAATGCATTTTGAAAAATATTTTTTTTTTATTTTTTTATTTTTGTATAGAAAACTAATAAGGAATGATGTTTATGCCCATAAAAAATATAAATAAAAATTATATTTATTCTAAATAAATATTTGTGTTCTCGAAAAAAAACACAATCTACGTTATACAAATATTTCAAAAAAAATATTATGTTAATATTACCTGCTCGTGCTCGTGAATGGCAGGCCTTGAAAAGTATTATATTCAACGAGAATCTTGCTCATGACAACTTTATAAGTTTCAATTCTTGAAGAAAATTAATTATTATATTGTGCTTGCTTTGAAAAATATCAAGTGATTTACAATTATTTTTAATTATGTTTATGCTCTCGGAGAAATATAACTAAACATGATATAATTAAAGTATCATGTTGATAATTTAGATAAATAAGATATACTCCTGAAGAAAATAAAAAAGATCTTTTTTGGAACCATC
>NW_019245655.1:0-1492 GCF_002742605.1 Olea europaea var. sylvestris
GAATATTAATTATTCGGAGGCCCAAACGAAGGAATTTGGGTAAAATCCCGTGATCCCAGATCTGTGCCCCGATTCCATTTTCGGGGGCCGTTTCCAATAAACCTGCCAAATTTCGGCCCACTCCGACACCGTCGCGACAAATGACAATATTGCCCCTGGTCCGGTTCTTCTTTGTTAATTTTTTGTCCATCACTTCTTCAACCTGACATAATTAATACAAATATTAATTATTCGGAGGCCCAAACGAAGGAATTTGGCTAAAATCCCGTGATCCCAGCTCTCTGTCCCGAGTCCAATTTCGCGAGCCGTTTCCAATCAACTTGCCAAATTTCAGCCCATTCCGACACCGTCGCGACAAATGACAAAATTGCCATGGTGCGGTTTTTCTTTGTTAATTTTCTGTCCAGCACTTCGTCAACCTGACATAATTAATACGGAAATTAATTATTCGGAGGCCCAAACGTAGGAAATTGGCTAAAATCTCGTGATCGCGGTTCTGTGCCCCGAGTCCAATTTCGCGGGCCGTTTCCAATCAACCTGCCAAATTTCGACCCATTCCAACACTGTCGCAACAAATTACAAAATTGGCCCGGGTGCAGTTTTTCTTTGCCAATTTTCTGTCCAGCACTTCTTTAACCTGACATAATTAGTAGGGAAATTAATTATTCGGAGACCCAAACGAAGGAATTTGGCTAAAATCCCGTGATCCCGGGTCTATGCCTGGAGTCCAATTTCGCGGGACATTTCCAAACAACCTACCAAATTTCGTCCCGTTCCGATACCGTCGCGACAAATGACAAAATTGCCCTGGTGCCGTTTTTCTTTGTTAATTTTCTTTCCAGCACTTCGTCAACTTGACATAATTAATAAGGAAATTAATTATTCGGAGGCCCAAACTTAGGAAATTGGCTAAAATCCCGTGATCTCGGTTCTGTGCCCCGAGTCCAATTTCGTGGGCCGTTTCCAATCAACCTGCCAAATTTTGGCCCATTCCAACATTATCACGACAAATTACAAAATTGGCCCTGGTGTGGTTTTTCTTTGTCTATTTTCTATCCAGCACTTCTTTAACCTGACGTAATTGATAGGAAATTAATTAATCGAAGACCCAAATGAAGAAATTTGGTTAAAATCCCGTGATCCCGAGTCTGTGCCCCGAATCCAATTTCGCGGGGCATTTCCAAAAAACCTACCAAATTTCGTCCCGTTCCGATTTTTCTTTGTTAATTTTCTGTCCATCACTTCTTCAACCTGACATAACTAATACGGAAATTAATTATTCGGAGGCCCAAACGAAGGAATCTGGCTAAAATCTCGTGATCCTGGGTCTGTGCACCGAGTCCAGTTTTGCGGGCCGTTTCCAAACAACCTGCCAAATTTCGGCCCATTCCGACACCGTCGCAACAAACGACAAAATTGCCCCTGGTACGATTTTTCTTTATTAATTTTCTATCCAGCACTTCTTCAACCTGACATAATTAATACGAAAATT
>NW_019245656.1:0-1492 GCF_002742605.1 Olea europaea var. sylvestris
TTTTTGGGGGGGGGGGGGAGGGGGATTTGGGGTTTCCAGTAAACTTGAAGTCGAATATATGAATCTTTTTCCCTCGGTTCATTGCTAGATCTTAATTTATGGAAGATTACTTACGAAAACAAAACTCCCCAACTTCTATTTTTGGGTCATGCCATATATTACAAGCTGCATCAATGGTATAAAGCCAACTCATAAAGATAATATTTCTCATCTATGATTCTTCGAGTGTACTATCCAAATCCCAATTCACCCTAAAAATTTACCAAAATGGGTTCTCAATAAAGACTTGAAATTATGTTAGTTTTGATTCACTATCCATTATTAGGTGTCTCAAACCTTTAACGAGTGATTTATTTACAACACATTTTGCATATACATATTGATGTTATTTCCCAACATTGGGAAGAACATAACTACATGCTGAAAAACTATAAAATTCCTTGGAATGGAATCACTCTATTTCATAGTTTTCCTTAATTGTATCTTCACATATCATGTTTATTAGTCTATTAATCTGTTAGTAGAAGTTTATTAATTCGAGCAATAGTTGAAATTTTCCTTATTTCGTTATGTTTTCCTCCCTATGATAGAAATAGATTCACATGCTTTAAATAAATCATTGAAGATACATACTTTTTGACAGATTATTATTCCATTTTATGTAAGGAGTTAGCTTAAAAACTTCGTTAGCACTACCACTTGCAACAAGTTTATGTTCATCGTCAGAATCTGCATACACATTTTCTCCATCCAAATTTGCCAAAATATATTATTTATTATTACAATAAATAGGGGGTTAAATCCATAGATGAACACAAATTACTAGACCCACCCGTCGAGCAGGGATGAAAGCGAAATTATTCGTTTGGAAATTTCCTAAAAGGATAATCATAGGTTCTTCTTTCCATTGGAATGCCATTATGCTCATTTGGCAAAATAACAATTATTGTTAACCAGCGAAAAATGATTCGTGGTAAAGACAAGATAGACTTGGGCCAGAAAAACCAGGTCAAACTTTGTCTCAGTAGAGTCTTTAAGTGGGCCATGTTTTGGTCCTCTTCCCCATTACTTAGAAAAAGTGAGCTACCGATTCAGGTGGATTCTAAGAAAAAAAAAAGAGTTATCCAGAACTTTTTATTATTTCTACAATTAGATCTTAGATCATTTAATGTAGTCGATATAACTGGATTTTGGACTGTTTGATCAAGTAAAAAGGAAACTCAATGAAATTCATAACTTTTTCAATCTCAAAAAATGAAACTCTTTTTGAATTTTTATTTGTGAATAAAATTTTTATGCAATACAATTAAAAAATCTTTTTTGTTTTGATCATTTCTTCGGTCATATCTTGAATGAATGAGAAGGAAAAAGATATCACATGGATCACTAGAATTTTTTTTTTTGAACAATCAAATAATAAAACTAGTAATTTCTATTATCATTTTTAGTTTTTACAATTTCGCTTTCCATATTTTGAAATAAAGCTTCCTTG
>NW_019245657.1:0-5371 GCF_002742605.1 Olea europaea var. sylvestris
GTATTGATATACAAAACAATTGTTTTTATTCAGAAAACTTGTGTCTTCTTCATTCGGCAGCATCTTTTTTTACTCCTCCTTGGACTTCACCTCTTTCTTCCCATTTACAAACACAAATAATTTGTAGCTAAAGAAATAGACAAATCCTAATTTCTGATTCATGATCAATTTGTTTTATCTTTGTTTTTGAGGATTTTGGGGTTAGAAAGTCTATTTTTTATTTTTTATTTTTCACCCAATCACAACCTTGCTACACAACCCGCATGGATGACCACGGGGATGACTGCACACACACATATGGGGGTTGGGATTTTTTCATTCGCACGGGACCCATACATCCCATGTGAGGGCGCGGTCATCGAGGGTGTCATCCATACGGGTTGAGTGACATTATTCAATGGTTAAACCTTCACTATACTGAATGTTATTATAAAACCTAAAAACTTATATTTTATACAGTTGAGAGCTGTTCGATACTCTATACTAAACATTTCCAATTTTTTCTTTTTGTTGAGGTGATCAAAATATTTTGCAATTGAATTAAAGACTAGTACTAATACATGCCTTCATCTGTTGAATCACATTCAACGATATAGGAGCAGATAGCAATGTTTTTAACGGGCCTTGTACTCTTATTCTTGTAGGGTTTTGACTTATATTTTCCAAAGCAGACGCAATTTACACTGCTTTCCTTCTTCTCTTGTATATTGCTATCCGTATTTGACATGGCTAGTAGCTATAACAAGAGAAAATAAAATCAAGGTGGCACATAACAATTAACAAAATAGTGGTAAAGTCAAGACTCTAATTTTGTGGGAGCTTGATTTAATTAGGGGAAACAAAATTCAGATATATATGTTAAAAAAAGGGTCATACAAAATCACCTCCCCCCTCCCGCACCACCTGGTTCTGTCATCCTTAACAAATACTGATTTATTTTAATATTGGATAAGTCTATTTGTATGCCGAGATTGACATCCCGATGTACAGACTCTCTCACAACAGAGGGCCCATTATGAATAAAAAATCGTGGGCCCCGCTGTTGTGAGGGGGTCTGTAATCCCCGTGTACATATAGCAACTTCCTTTAATACTAGATTACACATATTAGACATCATTAAGAAAAATATATATAATGAATTTTGTTATTGTTAAGACGCCTATTTCATGAACTTAATATTTCTAAGATAGCATACCTTTGTGCAAGAGTTCAACTTCTTCGTCTCCCTATGTTCATATTGGCGATGGCCAGCTTTAATATAGACTCGCTAAGAAAAAAGAAGATCATATTTTCTTTTAAATAAGTCATTTATATCATTTTTTAGTAATCATTATTAAATACGAGAATATTTTTCCATGATTTTTAGGATTGTGTTTTCTAACATATGTAAGTGTTGGAATATTTACTGCATAATATTCTTTTATAAATTAGATCAACATATATAGTGGCCAACGTGTTTTATTAATGAGAAAAAAAGAAAGAGAGAGTACAACTTAGGAGGGGGTTGGACCTGAGCTCTAGCAATGGATAATTAAAGGAATTAAAACTTATCCTAAACTAATATAGATAAAACATGTATAAATCGAGAAGAGTTTGGTTGAATTTAATAGAGGCCCTATTTGAGCCTCATTAATTTAAAAAAATGTATTATGAAATAGTGATTGATGGAGAATGTGTGATTAAATTTTAAAAAAAAATAATAATAGTTTGCGTATAATATTATTTTAATGAAGAATGTGTGATTAAAAATGAGTACTGTACAAAACATAATGAGAAAAAATGTAAAGCAAAGGATGACAAACAGGGGCAAGAGAGTCTTTGTTTTTCACATATCTTCGTGTGATTTTTTATGGTAAGATCATTTAAATCCTGTGTATTGCCTTAAAGGAATCACAAATGTCAAACGAGGATAGAAACGTCGGAGTATATTGTGATTGAACATCAACCATGTGATCTCCAAAAACCCACACAATCCATGTCACTCCGAATGTTTGCTCGAATTTCATCTCCATTATCGATTTTGACTGAAGAAGTAGTAGTCGAACCTCCTAAAAATTAATCACTAGGTCATCAACTGCTTCCTCGAAAGTGAGGAACCACTTTGACTTGAAGGTTCTTGAAATGGCTAATAATTCCTTGCTTGATGGATACCTCATCCCATGTGCCCTACCGTGGTACATCCGTCCCTTCTAGTTGCTGTTTCAATTTGAGAAGTGCAACCATCATCACCTCATTTTGGGTCCTCTCAAGTCTAGGGTTAGTTTGTAAAGGTAGATCTACAACAACATTTGTTCCTACTCGATTATAAATAGTCATTGATGTGTTTGTGTTAGAACCTCCACATGAACGGTCATCATCCACACATATATCTCTACTTGTAGCAAAATCATGGGGTTTTCGAGCAGGTTGCAAGTCAGCCCGTTGACTTTCAGAAATTAGAAGTCCCTGTCCTGTTAGAAAACTGCAGCTAGATCCCTGTACTTTTTACAATTTGCAAATTGTTTCCCTAAAGTTTCAATATTTTTAGTTTGGTCCCCAAACTATTCAGAATTTGCATTCAGTCATGGAACTTTAGATTGTAGGTAAACCGGTCCCTGGTGTTTTAGAAAATATCAATTTAGTCCCAGAAGTTTCTGATTGTAGCAGTTTGGATCCTAAAGTTTATGAGTTTTGCAAATCGACCCCTGTTGGTCAACAAGAGGAGTTAAGGATAGTGGTTGATCTTCAATTTGAACCCGACCCAATAAGTTATGGCCTAATGGGGCTCCATTATTCTCAGTTTGATCCATCTCAAGATGGAGTTATGATTGGTGTACAGGTAGGGGTTTAGCTATCCACATCTCACATGAGAGGTTAATTTTTTGACATTATTTATTCAGGTGGGGTCCACACCTTTGTGAGTTTTTTGTAAATATTCTGTAAGAATAAATCTGTACACCAATCATTTTATCCCAAGATGACCTTGAGGCTTGAACGGTCTCAGTTGACTAGCTGGCTAGCTTCAATTGCTAACAACAGGAATAAGCAGACAAATTATCATTTTCTTTATGTGGATCACTTTCCATGCAGTCAAAAAAGACTTTTTGTCTAACATTTTCCATATGCTCATCTAATGAAATAGGAGATGAGTTGCAACCTTTTATCATTGATAAATAACGATGAGGTGTAGAAGGAATTAGACTTTATAAAAAAGTGTGATCGGCGCAAGCAGAAATAGAAAACTTCCCGATTTTTGGAGAAATTTTGAGGTTGTCCATTTTTAACGAAATTTTAGTTAAATTTGATTGGAAACGGGTCAATAAATAAGATTCGGTAGCTTTGCTCCTGATGTAGATCCAATTTCAGGCAAATTCCTTTATTTAGGCATTGGTTTATATGTTTTTTCCTTTTTTGGTAAATTTTGTTTTATATCAATTTAAGTCGGATTTGAATTTCGTTTGTTGGAGGATAATCCTTATGATTACGACTTTCAATTTTAGTCATTATCTTTTTTTTTTTCCATTTTTGAAAAAAAAAATATTTTTTTTATTTTTTAATTTTTGCAAATTTTCCTGGAGTTTTTCCTATATAAAAACATTGTAGCCCTTTGTGGCCGCATTGATTGACAGAAATAAATTTTTTTCGTGAGTTTTTTTCTTTTCGTGACATTTGTTTATCTTTCTTATAACCTTCCGCTCTGTAATTTTGCCTTTTATCATAGTATACTTAAGCAAATATCTAATGATTTAATTCCATTAACAAATTACGTCGTTGGAACTATATCTTCAATTTTGATATGATCTTGTACATGCAGCATTTGAGGCTTGCTAATGATGAAATTGCGAGATTACGTGACAAAAACTTCAAGAACTTGTTGAGTTAGATCAGACTCTGCTGAACCCCACTTGTATCTTTGACACTGAAGAAAATATTTGAAGAGCCAACAAGATACTCGGCAAGGTATGCCCCCCTTTGTGTTTTCTACAGTCGCTTTGGTAATATATTTGTTGCTTTTAAGGTTATCATTTTTTTTGGCTATGCTTTTCTGTTAAATCCAGAATATTGTTAAGAAAAAGGTCAAAAAAGAAAAACAAAATGACATTCTTTTAAAGTTTGAAAATGGGCTAAAAAATTAAATGTAATGAGTACTTTGCTCTCAGAGTTAACTCGTGTAGTCAATAAATTGTTTCTATTTTTCTGTTTCATTTCTCCTTGGCATTGTTCAGTTAATTTAACCTGTGACCAGATACTCTGAAGATCAGTCTATTCAGATTTGACTCAGTGCGAATGTTGACAAAGTTGAGGCCTTTTCTGAACACCTTTACGAAGGAAGCTAGTACTTTGTTTGATATACATAGCATTATTCTATGGGTACAGAATAATGCATTGCAGAGTGGAGCCAGAATACTCACATGGGACCACTCCCATGTGAATAAAATATTACCAAAAAAATATCCACCCACCTCCCATTGTGTGTATTCTGTAAAATTCCTGTGAAATAAATTTTGTACGCCCAGTGGAACTCATATATACATGATGGGAAAACATCCCGTTGCATTGGAAATGGCAAAGCTGCTCGACCTAGAGAATATTTACTTCCATTCTAGAGTTATAGCGAAAGAGGATTGTACAGAGAATCATTGAAAAGGTCTTGATGTTGTTTCGGCGAAAGAAAGTGCTATCTTGATCCTTGATGATACAGAATAGGTAATTCTCATACCCTAGAATTTATGACAATGCAATCCTTTTTGGGATATTGGAGTGCTTACTCTATGTTTTTGCGTTAATATCGAGTGTTGAACCATTTATACTATTTGTTCGAGTCATTGTAGGTATGGAAAAAGCACCTGGAGAACCTAATATTAATGGACAGATATCATTTCTTTGCTTCCAGTTGTAAAGAATTTAAAAATCAACTGCAAATCACTTTCGCTACTAAGATGTGATGAAAGTGAGACTGATGAAGCACTCGCTACTGTTCAAGTTCTGCAGGGAAACATGGTTTATTCTTTGGCTTGGTATGTGAAACCACAACGAATATTGCTTTTATACTTTAATTATCATCAGTTGTACTCACAGGAACACGGGGCCAATCTAGAGCGCCAAGATGTGAGGCGGGTAAAATTTTCGTAAAATGACTAAATTTACTCATAAATTGCTAACCTCTCTTTCACTAGTTAAATGGCCCAAAATAATTGCAAGAAATGTTATGAGTTGTGATCTATTCATGTTAATCAGTTCACCGAAGTCCGAGTCTACATCAGAGATAATAAAGCAATCTTTGTAGCCCCGGTGATTCCATCATAATGGAGTTATCAAGTTTCTTCACTTTGATCTTAGAGTAACCGCAAATCATTTAGACGATGACAGATACTAAAAACCGTCCGTGCAG
>NW_019245657.1:5721-24367 GCF_002742605.1 Olea europaea var. sylvestris
TGTAACAAGTTAATCAGGAAAGTTACAAATAAAAATTTACACCAAACTAGTTTCTGTTTGACCCTCCACAGTTTTGGGCTATCCTATCATGGAACCCATTATGGAATGTATGTGAGAAGTAAATGTGCAAGCAAATGATAAATTAAAATCTTTTCTGCCAATGGACTAAAACCTAGAAATTTATACGCCACCCTGAACTTGTTTTAACACCATTAAATTCTATCTCAGGCCTCAATGAGCCTCTCCATGCCTTCTCCTCCTCCTAGAACTCCCCATAACAATTCTTCCTTGACGACGTAGACGGGTAGCCAGTGATGTACCACCATGGTCATCGTCCTCGTCCCTATCACTACTTTGACGAGAGTGATCTCTATCCAATGTATGGTTGGAGTCTCTCTCATGTCGCCTCATACCTCTCTGTGTCCCTGCAGAACCAAATGCCTGCAGAAAGAGAAAGACGTTCATCAAGTTGCGATCAATCCCTGGTTCAAACCCCTCATTCCGCTCCATAGCATCTGCATCAAAATCCTCTTCATCAGAATCAAAACCATAGTGACTTCCTTCAATTACGTAATCCCCGAAAAAAACTGCTCCTGGCATTGATGACCTTATTGTGCTCATTACATCTTCTGTCTCCCGCTCACGCTCCAGACTTCTCCACTTCTGTTCTAGAACAGGATCCACTTCACGTGGCCTAGCAGAAGGGTGCTCTGCCTTCACATGTTTCCGCAGCTCCTTGAATGTTCCAACAAATGAGCAGTTATCCTGTGTGCAGCTTCGTTTCTTAGCATTGAGATATTCTCGTGCAGGCTCCACAACAGTCCAGCCCTTCACCTGTCCCCGACAAAGGGGACATGCAATCTTTAGTACCTCACAATTCTCAACAGGCCAACTAGAAAATTGGCCCGTAGCTTGACTGTTAAGTAAACCACGAGTAGGTGGATGGGTTTCTGACGAGGTTACTTTCATATAGGCCTTCTTGTACTGGTCAAGGCAGTTGGAATAACGGAAGCTGGTCCCGCACATGTAAGGTCGGCAACCTTTGTCATGTGAAGAACACAAGAGAAGAACAGCATTGTGGGGACACTCCATGCACACAGAACAAGTTGCATCTTTCCAGTCCTTCTTCTCGAATATTTTTGAGCACTTCTTTTGCTGCATTACCTCCGTTCTACTAGAAGCCGGCAAGGGATATGGTGTTGGCCTGTACTTTCGTGAAGCAATTCTGCGTCTTCCTCTGATACCTTTTGCCATTTCCTAATAAAGTTGACGAAATAATCAGGAATTTTTAATAAGATGGATCAGCAATTGGTGCAGAAAACTTAATAAAGAAAATTAAGAAGAGCATCTACATATATTTACTGAAAATCATTTCCATTCCATAAGAAACATTAATCAAATGAAAAAAAGGACAGGCAAAAACACACAAATGTAAGTTGTCAATAGTATTTTGAAAACGACAATCTATTATAGTGGGAGCAAAAATAAAGAAATCCTTTTAGTTCTCTCCACAGCAAAATAAAGGCAGGTCAAAGGACAATTTCCCAGAAAAAAAAAAAAAGAAAACCTAACATCAGATAAAAACTTTCTAATAATATTATTCATCAGTAGATCCGCAAGTGAAAGGTCAATGAAACAAAAATAGTGTTCAGGAAATTAATTGCAGAACATCTGTGTGTAGCAGATAACAGATCACATATTTTCTGAACTTTTCCAAACCAATATCAGCATCCAAAGGTATGCTCGAAAATTGAGATGCATTATATGTACAATTAAAGCATCAAAATTGAAAATATTGAACTTTAGCTCATATTCGATGCAATTCCCCCTCTGTTTTCAATTATTTTTTGGTGTCATTTCCATAAACAATCACGAACAGAATTTTGATTACCCCAAATTCCGAAATTTCGAAATTTCATCAAAGATCGCTCATGGTCAATGACTCACAGTTACCAGGGAAAGAAAATTGATGAATCACCAGAAGACTGTTATCAATTTGAATAGCTACAAGTAAAACTAGATTAAGTAGTGATGAAATTCAGAAATGAAGCACCTTAAATACATAAAACATTAGCTTCCCAAAAACAGCAAGATCAAAAATTCAACGCAATGAAGTTCTGGATAATTATCTAAACATAATCCCACCAAATCTAAACTCAGATTATAACAAATTAATAAAATCCAAACAATTCGGTAAAAGAAGCCAAATGCAAAATTTAACCATCACTTTCAGAAATTAGAATAAAATTTACCAATAAAGAAGAGAAAAAAATCCACCTAGTGTGTCGAGCAAAGCAAATCTGTATCCCGAAAGATGAATTATTTGCAGAGGACCAAGATGCACCCACACAATTTATATATACATCAAAAATTCAACTTTCACATAGTATATAATACAGAGCGATCTGGGCAACGAAAGCACGCAACAACGTGGTACAAGGAAGGAATCACGCATGGAGACAGATAGGAAGTGAATTAACTAATGCAAATTATACAAAGCTTGATTGAAGCAACAACAAAATGGTTAATTTATTTATAATTATAAAACCATCAACTCACATGACGCTGACATCCAATTCATCTGAGATCCCGAGACAAAAAAAAATAAAACAAAATCCACAAAATAAAACAATTAATAACAAAATTATCCTCAAGAAATGCTTAATAGTATCTTACCAGAGAAGCTCGAAGGAATTCTTTCTGTGGAGAGAATTTTTAAATCTTTTTAGAGAGAGAGAAAGTTAGGGCTCGAAATATAAATGGCTATGGAGAGGAAAAATGCTACAAAAGATTCATAAGAATCTTCCTTTTGATGACGCCAATAAATGGAGAATATCTTGTTTGTGGAGGTTAATTCACTAATGACCATTCAACATTTTGGAACATTGAATTTTTTCACTCATAAGTAAAAATTTTACTTATAAATAATGTGCTTACATATTAACTTATAATTAACGTTTTACTTATAATTAAAACAATTTTATCTTATATCTAACTTTTTTTTTCTTTTTTTTTTTTTTTTACTTACAAGTGAATTTTTTAAAATATAATTGACTTTCTATATTTATATGTGAGTTTTTAGTTAGAAGCAAATTTTTAAAAAAAAAAATTGTATTATAAGTTATTTTTAGTTATAAAGATACTTTTTACTCATGTTTGAATTTTAATAAATAAATATATTTTTAAATATAAGTGAATTTTTGCTTACAAGTAAAAATTTTATTCATAGCCCTTGTTTGCTGTAACTAAAAATCAAAATTTTTTTTATTAGATTTTAATAAAAGTAAATGAAATGTGTAATTGAAAATTTGTTAATTCCTTCAAAAATAAGGTTAAAATTGGTTAAATTTGACATAAATTTTTAGAAAGATATTAAGCTATGCCAAACAGGGCATAAAATAATTTTGAACTTATAATTGGTTTTTATAATTATTGCAATTTTTTTTACTGATATACATTTTGTACAAAAAAAAATGAATTTATGTATATAATTAGTAGCTTATTTTATTTTCGTCTTGGTTCAAACAAACAGTTCCTTTGAAGAAAATAAAAATATTTTAAAATAAATTGTCTATTTAAGTAAGCTAAAGGAGGAGAGAGAAAGTTGTGAGGTTTAATTGGTTTGGTTAGTTCACGTTGTGGGATGAAAAAAAAGTATAGTTCAACCGTTAACGTGCTATAAGAAAGAGAGATTGAAACAACTCAACTCGCTAGAAATTGGGCGATGCTGATGCATCAGTGCAGGTGACAAACCGTGGAATTATTTAATACAACTTATATCTAATAATGATTTCAGTTCAATATATTCGTTTAGATTCTAACCTCGTGTTCAAATCGCTTTATCATACGTACTATTCGTTTCAGAAAAATTTGAGCTTGTCTTATGTTTTTAGTCACGCATCCTAAAATTCTATTTAAGTCTCTCATAACGTAAAGATATCGGATTCGAATCCTATGAAACGCAACATAAAGTCGTAAGGAGTAAAATGAGATCAGCCTCCCCTAAGACGAATGGTACTATGTAGTGATGGGTTCGAGGTGGGGTGCCCTGCCTTAGACAAGGCACGAGGCTGGGGCTTGTTTCGTTTGCCACCCGTTTATTTATTTATTTATTCTTTTATTTTATTTTTCCTCTTCACGAGGCTAATTCGACGCGGGACATCCGTGCCCCGCCACGTGGGAGAGTTATGTCCTACTAACCAACCGTTGGGAGGGGGCGAAAATTTTTGCCATCACTAGTACTATGATATAACAATTAATGGTTTGAGACAAGGCCTAAATCATTACAAAAAAATACACATCTTGTCCAATATAGGTATGACTGGACAAAACTATCAAATTGAGTGATTCTTTTTAAGTTAAATATTCGAATGAATATCAGAATTGAGAACTAACGGGTTTGGTTCGATTCTCGATTCTAGGTCAAAAATCGAATCTTCCTAATTTTTCTTAATTAATTTATTTTAAATAAGCCAAATTATTTTATTTTTTAAAATAAATTTGCTAACTAGTTAATTTTGCTTGAACCCAAAAATATGATTTTCAACTTAATCAAATTGACTTGAGTTTTATTCAAATCTGTTACTCTACTGCATTGTCATTTCTACTGTTTTGGAGAAATTGCCATTTTCAACTCGACAATGATTATCTTAATTATTTTGAACTCGCTATCTTCATCTACATGTGATTTTAACAATCAAATCTATGAAAAACTAGCAAAAAGATACGTAAAAGACACATAAAATTTGACTACATTATTTTATAAGAATTAAAATTAAACATATCATTAGTTAAATTAATGTAATTTTGTAAACATTAAAAAATTTAATTATACTATAGAACCTGGAAACCGAACAGAATTAACTGGAGCCGAGCCCGAACGATTCTATAATTAAATTTGGACCCGACGGTTCCACTTACTAAATACTTGAGAATTTCGGATCCGATTCGATTTGATTCTCGTTAGAACCGAACCATGTCCAACACTAAATATAGGAGCATATCTTATCCCTAACGACTTTATGTCAAGTCTTCAAAGATTCAAATCTCATACTTCTATGTTATAAGAGACTTAATATAGAAGTCTTTGGTTTGAATTTTGAGAATGTGATGGAAAATCATGAGAAATCAAATAGATTTAATCTCTCACAAAATAAATAGTACGCATGTTATAACAACTTGAATATAAGACTCAGAGTCATTATATATATTAACTTATATTTATCATTTCTCAAAAATGCACGCCGCAAGGTGAAGAGGAAGGTTATTGATGTGACCTGAGGTAGATATAAGACGATAAAGCATCACTTTCTGTATTTAACGAATTTAAGTTGCGTAAGTTAGGTCCTGCTGGTCTATACAATACAAAATGTAACAAATTTTATTTATGTAGACACCCATTTGCATATTTATCAAACATGCTAAGTAATAAACATTTCCCTAAATCAACAATCGCATTCGTTATAATCAAAGCTCAAAACATAAAACATAAAACATAATAATACATCTCTACAGAAGAAATTTGACTCAACAACCCCAAATACATACTACTCTATCTGATCATACAATGGCTTCTCTCATACTGTATCTAAATGAGAAAATAAACATTAGGTTCCTCTAGTAGAATCGTCTCCGGGTAGATCATCTTCATCATGATAAATATTCTCAGCCATCTGCCAGATTTGTAGTATGTTATCCTCAGCTACACTTGCAACAACCCAATCTTCACAAGGGTTCCACGAGAAGTCTGATATTTTACTTGTGTGTCCACCATGAATAAAAAGCAACTCTGGTGGCCCATCTTCAGCATCCTCTGGCGTCTGTTCTGCATCAATCCTGCAAAAGGGAAATACGAGTTACATATAGGTCGTGTTACTGTAAAATGCATATGTTGAGTAATATCAAACCAAACCAGTGCTTCGAATGGGGAGGAATTAATATACAGTATAGCTCTTAAAATGTGCGTATGAGTGCATACAAAGGATAATGAACTTGAAAGCTTTATGGAGCTGTTTTCAAATTGCAGAGACTTGAGGATTTTAAAAAATAAACCAAAGATATTACGATCGGTAAAAGAAAAATAAGAGAAGACGAGTCTACATATAAAGGAAAAGGAAATGCCACGGATGGGATGCAAAATCTTAAGAGAATAGAAGAGAATTGGAATATCAAATTGACATTGAACTTTCTACTGTTGAGCATTCGAGTTCAGATTGGAGTAGGGACTAGGGAGAGATAGGTTGACTTCATTCCCCAGAACTAATATTCAATTGGCTATGAAACCAGAAAGGAACTCCCTACAGCAAGAAATATTGGTACAGGTTCAAATTTAAAAGCTCAGAACTAAAAAAGTGTTTTTGGTAAATTATTGCAAGGGAACGAGTTTTCCATAAAAAGCTTTAAAACTAAAAATACCCCAGTGCATCAAAAATACTACAAGAGGATTCAATATGACCCAAAGTACTGCCTCTATTATTGGGTACCTGCTCAGATCCCACACCATGAGTCGCCTACCAAGACAACAAGAAGCTAAGATGGTCTCGTTCTTTGGATTCCATCCAACCTGGAAAACCTCCTCCCTGTTGTGCAATCACGGGAATGAGTTAAACAGTACGGGACCAATATTTCAATTCATGCCTATAACTTTTTAAAGCATACACAAATCACAAGATTTCATACTCCATAGACTTCTGAAATTTTAAATAATTTCAATAGAAACCAAAACCAAGAAATATCTCTTACTTGTGACAATCGAAGGTATGGAGTGCTGTTGAAATCTTGCGCAGATCGAATAATTTAACAGTCTTGTCGGTTGACCCCGTTGCTACAACCCACTCATTGAAAGGATTGAAAGACAAACAATTCACCTACCAACAGATTAATCAAATAAATATATTCTGCAAGTAATACACATTTTATGATTTAAACACTAGCCAACAATATTACAAAAATGTGGAGTACGAATATTAGGAAGTAGAATCATGTACTGGAAAGTACAAGGTCAAAATCCAATACATCACAGGAATAAAGATGTTTAGAGATATTGGTTAAATTTCAAGGTTTAAGGGATACATGGCTTCCTCCAGTACGAGTTTTTTAGCTGAAGCATAAAAAGGAAATATTATGCCTATGGGGAACATTATGCTGACCAGATAAATAAAGTTAGGGTGACATAATATGCGCCAGATAAACTTTTGGCTCCTGTAAGCGCCTACATGATTGATCAGTTGCAGTGACTGGCCAAAAAAATAAATGAATTCTTCTGCTGTTAACATATACAGGTTTGTATTTTATAGTAGAAAATTGGAAGTTGCAGACAGAGAACAAAGATATAACAATAAAAACAGTCCATTTCACCTCAACGAATATGCGAATTACAACTGAGACCCACCTCACTTTGATGAGCAACTACAGATTGAATAGGCTTGCTGCCTGATGGAGTACGGAGATCCCATATGTGCAGATACTGATCATCCCCAGCTGAGCCAAACAAGTACTCATGCCTAAGATGCCATGCTACATCTTCTACGACGCCTTCATGAATCTACAAATCTGAATTATTAGATGATTGTCGAAGAAACCATAATATTTCAAGGTAAGAATATCAAGAACAACCCGAGAGACAATATTTACTGTATACTGAAAAAAGTAACACAATCAAGAGGAATTCTAAACGTTTCTTTATCAGTATATACCTTAAAAATTTGCATTGCGTCAAGAGTCTTATTCCTTGGAGTTGCATTGATGTCCCACAAGCATATTTGGGAGTCATCGGAACCACTCAATAGATGACCCTGCTTGAACTGACTCCAAGATAAACCATAGCCTTCTGTATTGTGACCCCTCAACCTCAAATCAGGATTACAAGCACCATCTAAAGGAGGCTTAGATGGATGTTTGCTATAATCAAAAACATATACTTCAGCACTAACTGTCTTGGTGGCGATAATAAATGGGTTTTGGGGCATATAACGGGCCCGATTGACCTCCCCATCATGATTTATTTGCTGAATTATTTGCACCTGCAAGAATATTGTATAGCAATCTGTAAATATAGATATATGCCACAAAAGGCTGAGCAGAAACATACTTGGTGATTCACTTCATCTCAAAAATCTTTATTCTCTATGAAGCGCAATTTCAAATAAGAGAAAGCTTTTATAAAGTAGCATGAAATTGTCATCAACTCAGCTTCAAAGGAAAATTCATAAAGTTATTTAAACTTTTTTGGAAGATGACGATGTCATTAATTCAGCTTCTAACGAAGATTTGTAAACTACAAATTGAAACTTTTTGCCACAGATGACATTGTCACTAATTCAACTTCTAAGGAACCTTGTAAACAACAAATTCAAATGAGACCACTGAACTGATATTCCCTTTTTAAATTTTAAGTATTTAACTCCATGCTGCCAAATTAGAGTCCTTGCCCGTGTACTATCATTTGAAAATCTGAACTCAGATCACAACTAAACCCTAGACAGAGTAACTTTTTCCAATTTCTCAAATCCACTGACCAAGAATCAGAAAATGATATGTCTGCAAAAATTCCCCTCCCACCAAATCAAGATACAATCAATTAGCAGAAGGTACAACACAAAAGAAGCTGAAAAAATTCATTCTAAACCCCAACAATCTCAGTCAATATCCACAGGCATAGAATTAATAAGTAAAAAAACAAAAGCCTTACTTTGTCCCTCAAGTAGCCAAAACACAAAATATAAGATATAATCAATGACCAATAATCAGAAATTGATACGTCAGCAACAATTCCCCTCCCACCAGATCAAGATACAATCAATTAGCAGAAGGTATAACACAAAATAAGCTGAAAAATTTCATTCTAAACCCCAAAAATCTCAGTAAATATCCACAGGATAGAATTAAAAAGTAAAAAAATAAAAGCCTTACTTTGTAATTCAAGTAGCCAAAACACAAAATATAAGACATAATCAATTTCCAGCACGCCACAAAACAATCAATTTAAACTTAAAAAGAAAAACCCATAAAACAACAATCAATTAAAAAAAAAAATTACCTTGCCATTTGCGCACCCAAATCCCCCAAAATCCGATCGATCATCATCATAATGGCGGGCATCGTTTTCAGCATCCTCTAACGGGAGCTGGACCTGGGCCAACATTAAATAATTGGGTTCATTCTCAGACGTATGGGTCCCGAGAATCATCTTCTGAACGGAATATTCTTTTCCAGGAGGCTCCTCCCTGTCCGGCAGCCATTCGACGGTGAGCGACGGCCACTCTAGCGCGTGAGTGATCACCAGATCGTAAAGAAACGGAGTGTTCTTCTTCCAAATCTTGTACTCCTCATTAATTAGCCTCTCCTCAATCTCCCCCCTCATCTCGTCCTCGTCTCTCCCCATTTTTTCTTTTCTTCTTCTTGATTCTTGAAATTGAATTAAACTAGACAAAAAAATAAGAAAAATTCAAGTCTGAATTATTAGTTTCGACAATTTTGGGCTTTCCCTGGGGTAGGTTGGCCGTGGGGTTTGGAATATCGGCGTGGACTTTAAGAGGTTTGGAAAATTGGAGGGAACTAGATTATTCCAGTGGCGCTACCCAGTAGGTTTTTGCTTTTTGCGCCTTGACAAGACTATGAATGATAACTATAATTCATAATTTTTGTAAATTAATATGTTGAAAATATTAAGAATCGACTTATGACAAATACGGACTTTTTTTATTTTTTTATGTACACTTCAGTCTTTATATTTTTTTTTTCTTATTTTCTTAAAACATTTTCCGTTTTATTTTAAATTTAAGCCCTCGTTTGACAACATTATTTGAGAAAAATAAAATTTTAAATAGTAATTTTTAGAAAAATGTATGATTAAAAAATAAAAAAAAATTTTAAATTTACGTGCAAAATACTTTATTATATAAATATATAGAGCATATAGAAAAAATAGTTTGAAAATAATAATTCTCAAACAAGGACTATATCAAACATGGGTTAAAAAAAAAATTAATTTTCTTTTCAAAAATTGATGCATGATTCTCTGTCCATCCCATTTATATAGCCTAATTTTGTTTTTTACACGAATTAAGAAATTTTAAAAATATTATTGAAAAAACAATTTTTGTCAAAAACTTTTTTGGTCTACCTTTATTTATATTTATACAATTTCAAAAGTGGAAAAAAAATAGTTAAAACAAGACAAATTAAATGCGGATATGTTCATTTTACTCATAAATTTGACTCACTTATTTAACAAATAATTGTGACATTTAATTTAAATTCATCCAACGCTCAATATCTTATGAATCTCGAATGGTTATAACAAACTCTTGCATGATTTTAGTGAAATATGTATTTAGCGTTGAATTAAATTAAATTAAAGATCATGATTATTTGTCAAATGAGTGTATCAAATTTATGAGTAGGATGAACGGTCTTCAATTAAATAAGGGTATGTTATTAAACGAAAAAAAATAAAAATATTCTCAATAAAGAAATAGAACTATACAATTGAGACAAGAATATAAGAAAAGTCAACCTAAATAAATGGGACGTAGAGAATACATTTTTTCCCTTCTTCTTTTCAAACACATATTTCAATAATCTTCTTTTCAAACACATATCTCAATAAAATAATATTTGTTATGAAAAGAGAGAATACAAATTAATAGATTTGTATATATTTTATTAAGAACCAAAACTTTATATTTATAGAGAAAAATCAGGGATATAACGAAAATAATTTCTATAGTTGCAGTGATATAATTGTTATTCACTAATAAACTTACCATTTACAACACTCCCCTTTGAATGATACATTACAAAATATCTGTCTCGTTAAAATATTATTTGTTAAAAATCCAATGGGACATAAAAATCAAATGAAGGAAAGAAGTACAATTATTTTTATAGAGTATTATAAATAAATGTTGTCTCATTAAAAACTCTATAGGAAGACACAGTTGGATAAAACGTAAGCGAAGGAAAAAGATTACAACTACTCTCTCTGATGTTGATCACTAAAAATCTTTGAGTTGACATATTTCAATTTCATGAACCAATTCTCTTGAATGTTGATATTGACAATACTTTTTGTGAATAAATCGGTCACATTATCACTTAAACGAATTTGTTGGATATCGATGTTGTCATTCTTTTGAAACTCATGTGTATGAAAGAACTTTGGAGAAAATATGCTTCGTCATATAGTCTCATTAGAGTTGTACAATATAAGTTGTATTGTCTCATATAAGATTGTTGGATTATATCTTGTTGAAGTTAACCCACATAATGCTTGGATATGATGAGTCATGTTCTTTAACCATATACATTTTTTGGCCTGCTTCATAAATTGTAATAATTTTATAATGATTTGAGGATGTTGTCAATGATTGCTTTACATATCTCCATGATATAGTCGTTCCACCATGTGGAAACACATATTCTGTTTGTGATTTAACTTTATGTGAACCAGATAGATAACCTACATCTATATATACCACCAAAGCAAATCTCAACCTTCAAAATATAATAATTTCAAATCAATAGTGCCCTTTAACTAACGAAAAATATATTTAACACCATTTCCAATATCTTTGAGTTGGTGTAAAGCTATATTTTGCAATAAGTTTACAAAAAAAGCTATATAGGGTCGATTGCAGTTTGTAAGATAAGTTAATGCTCCAATTATACTAAGATGTGGTACTTCAAGACCAAGAACTTTTTCTTCATCTTCAAGTGGGGAAAATGGATCATTTTTTACATCAAGTGATCGAACGACAAGGCCTGGGCGCGGGTCGGTTCGGTTTGATTTTAAAGAGAACCGAACCGAACAAAAAATTTTGGGTATTTAGTAGATAGAACCGTCGAGTCCAAATATAATTATGGAACCGTTCGGGTTCGGTTCGGTTCCGTTCCGTTTGGTTCAGTTCGGTTCTGTACTATAATTAATTTTTTTAACACTACATAAATACAATTAATAACACATTCAATCGTAATTTTATAAGTTAACGTAATCCAATTTAACATGTATATAACAAGTTGTCCAACAAGATTAATTTACCAATCACATATAGGGAAGCTTACACACTACCTTATTCAAATGATCAACGGTCGAAGGTTGCCATCGGAGCCCGGAGGTCATAGCTTCGGACTCGGAGGTTCTATACATCTATTTGAGTTTTGGAATGTCAGATGTGTTATGTGTAGGTGATAATGTGTGTAATTTATTTAGGGTTAGTCATTAGTGGGTTGGATCACTTGAATGTTGGGCTAAAAAAATGGAAGAATAAAAACTAAAAATGGCATTCGGGCTAAAAATTAAAAAATTAGAAATGAAACAAATAATTGGGCCAAAAAATTTGATTTAGAAATTGGTTGGGTTAGATCAAGCTAGCTAGGCTATGGCTTAGGAGATAAAGTATCAATTAATCACATAATTTGTTAATTTGTTTAGAAAAAATTAAAATAATTTGATTTATTCAATATAAAAAAATAAAAATTAGGAATATTCGGTTCTTGGTCTAGAACCGAGAATCGAACCGTACCTGTCAATTCTTAATTCAGATACCCGTTCGGGTATTTAACTTAAGAAGAACCGTCGGGTTCGGTTCGGTCAGTTCGATTCGAAAAATTTGCCCAGCTCTACGAACGACCATAGATGATGCCAATGGATGTGTATTATCCATATAAAAACATTTTTAAAACTTTTTTTTGTATATATAGATTGATGAACAATTAATCTTCCTGAGAAATGTTCAATCTGCAACCCATGACAAATTTTTTTTTTTTCAAATCCTTCATTTCAAATTTATTTTTCAAATAATTAACAGTTTTGTTGAGCTCTTCATATATTACAATTAAATTTAAATCATCAACATACACTGCCACAATTACAAATTCAAAGTTTGTTTTCCTTATGAAAACACATGAGCAGATATCTTCATTTTTATAATCCTTCTTCAACAAATATTCTCTAAGGCGGTTATACTACATACGTCCGTTTATTTGGTTAATCATTACTTCGATCGATATATTTCGATGCATTTACTTTGATTCCTTTCTATATGAAGCAGTATATCATGTACAAAATTGTTGTCAACTATTTTTTTCTTTTTGATTCTATTTCTTTTCTCATAATGATATAACTTATTAAGATAATTCAAATTTCATTATTTTATATACCTGAACCTCTTCTAAGATTTTATAATTTGTTATGTCTAAATACTTATTAAGAGTATATACTCTTTAATAAGACCATCTTTGCTAATTGTTTCATTTTAGTTTGAAAATTTTTGTATTAGAATCAAACAACATCATGCTTCAAGCATGTCATAGATATATCAAATATATTACTAACAAATTGTCTTCATGGGACATCTATTCATGTTGGAGCATTTAAAACTTGTGCATGAGATATTGTTTATCTCTTTGATCAGAAAATGTATCTAAATAAATTATCTTTCGAACTTCTTATTCGAATAATATTTTACAAGAATTTAGATAATGATGCATTTATACATTTTTTTTAACTCCTTAATTCTTCATCCTAATGTTGAGGGAATTATCCAATCAAATTGACAATCCTTTTTCAGCGTTATAAAATATCGCTCATTGGCGATAATGATTCAAACTACTTTTTTATTTTCATTATTCTTTACTTTCCATCTCAGTTCATTATGATGGTTCAATTTTACATATATTGTACTATCAAGATAATTAAATGAAAAAATTAGGCTCCTACTATAACATAATTATAATAGGGAGAACTATAATGTTGCCATTACGCATAATAGAATTCTCTAAACAAAAATGGAAAGTACTTTGTCGACCCCAAAAAGTGTTGCCAACAGATGCCGGTCCCACCGCATACATGTGGGCGAATGTCCAACACGCTAAGACACATAGACGATCTAAAACGAGCGGTTCAAAGGGCGTGGGAGTAACCCAACGACACGGGACGGTGACGTTCGGAATCCGGGGGGTTGTTCATGATCCGATTGTACAATAATTACCAACCGGTGTTCGTAAATGTACATGTAAATGTGTATAAACTCGATTTGTGTATTGCAGGTAAGTGAGAGAGAGTTGAGTAAAGTGTAGTTCTTTGTATTGATTTTTGCATTAGCCCTTTGATGTTACACAAGGGAAGTATTTATAGTGATACATGTGAAATGGGAGCCCTGGGATGAGGTGGCACGTGGCCTCATCTCTTTGATTCAAACATCCTATCCTAGGCATGGGGCTTGACTTGCTAGCTTGCTGCGCATTTATTGCTTTGTGCAGAGCCTCCATACTAGTGACAAGACTTGACCTTTATGCTTATGACAAACGTTCCATCAATCATTCGAATAAGATCTTTGTGTAGACGATCTCTTGGAAGAAGTGACCATGGAGGATGCTCCCTTGTGGATCGAAGGCTCTTGCATCAGTTTCGGGGCTTCAGCCATTTCATACAATACTTCCACTTAAGGGCTTCAGCTAGCTTCAACAAGTTTCAGTATCATGGCTTCGAGTCATAGGCCTAGGTATTCGACCTCGGGTACATTCACAGGCCTCGATAAAGGGTGGGGGCCTCGGCTAGTGGACCTCGACTTGAAGGGCTTCGGCCATAATCCACCTCAGCGATCTATGCCACCTCGGCTGGAGGGCCATGTGGTTCGCCCTGGGTGGGCCATTGGCCCAGGTAGATTGGCCAAGTATGACAACACGCAACAATAGTCCCCTAAGTCCAAGTATAGATATTTATATCATGGTTGGAGTTAGAAATGTGCTACTGTGGGTGAATGGTGAAGAGCCGAGGCGGTGTTGAAGGTGAGGCTGAGGTGGTTGGGAAACCGAACCTACGAGACTGTTGGCTGAACGTTGAAGGTGAAGCCGAGGCGGTTGAGAAACCGAACCCGTGAGGTGGTTGAGAAACCGAACCTGCGAGGCTTGTTGGCTGAACGTTGAAGTTGAAGCCGAGGCGGTTGAGAAACCGAACCTGTGAGGTGGTTGAGAAATCGAACCTGCGAGGCTTGTTGGTTGAACGTTGAAGTTGAAGCCAAGGCCTATGGTAATGATTGTGCATCGATAGCTGTGCCAATGATTTGATGTTTTGTGCTTGTTTTCGAGGAAAAGTGGCTGGTCCGTCCGACTTCCAAGGCGCCTGCTGCCGTTGAATTAAAAACACAATTAAGAGGACAGTTGGAGGTTCTAGAAGCAGACGCATTGGATGGGGTGCATGGGAGGCACGTTTGAATCTGAAGCGTAGGTTAGAAAAACCGTTTGAATTCAACGCCTCGGATCTGATCCACCATGGAAGGTTCAGATTGACTGAGTTTCGATCTAACGGCTGGGGTTCGTTCTGGACCTCTATAAAGGGCAAGAAAATCCCATTTTTTAGGACTTTTGAAACTTTGCAATTTGATTCTCTCTCAAATTCCTGAACTTTTCGACGTCGAGGCTGCCCGTTTTTTGATTTTCTGGCTTATCTCCGTTCATAGTGTTCTTCCCTTAGGTATCATTCGCAGAAAAACCTTATTTTTGTTGTGTTAATTCTGTNCGACCCAGGTTCTGCCAAATGGGTAGAGCCAGTTGGTCGACTCATACTTCCTATGGAAGGAGGTGTCACTTGGGGAGGACATGCCTCTCCATGTATTCATGACTCTTTTCCAGCCCCGGATCATGGAGAAGGAGTCCAGGGGGTGGTATTATCTTACACCTTAGGGGCTCACGCACCCTTTGTGGTGGGACTGCCTTCCTCCATTAAGGGATGGAAGGAGTCCTGGTTCTAGGTGCGGGGAAAATGGCAGGCAGTGGAGGGGGACAAGGCCCTTTCTTGCACAGTGCCGACCCAGTACTACGAAGCTCGTGAGTCTCCCAGTCGCTGCTCGTACTTCTGAATTGAACACTTAGAAATTTTTCTAACTGTTGGGGCTTCCATTGTAGATTGTAGTACGAGGTTCGAGCTCAGCAGGGAAGAGTTCGAGGTGATAGAGGACATCTACAGAAGGCCTCTGAAGCTTTGCCATTTTGACCATGTGATTGACAGGAGTCGCTACTTCCTGGATTTTGGACTGATGGCATCCAGAGGTACGAGGCTCCCATAGTTGTAAATTTCCTT
Organism: Olea europaea var. sylvestris; assembly: GCF_002742605.1. Taxonomy (NCBI): domain Eukaryota; kingdom Viridiplantae; phylum Streptophyta; class Magnoliopsida; order Lamiales; family Oleaceae; genus Olea; species Olea europaea. The sequence goes on from NW_019245657.1 coordinate 21,803, forward strand.
GTCCTTTTGATTGGATACTGATGTGCTGACCTGACGTTCTTTTGCAGATAAATTCAAGAGGAAGGAGTACCCGGCTCCAGATATGGCCACAATTCTGAAGGCCACCGCCAAGGCTAGGGCCTTGAAGTCGGGGTCTAGTGGGGCCAGGGAGGTCCGAGGCAAGGTGGAATGCCTTTCCAAGGACAGCAATCTAAAGGCTCCCGAAGAGGGAGCTTCCCTAAGGCAGGAGAGGCCAAAAGAGCCTCGGGGGAAATAGAAGGTCCCAGAGGAGACGAAGAGGAGGAAGCTGGTGCACGTTACCAGCTCGTCCGGGAAATTTGGGACATCAGTGTCCCATGAGGCCAAATCCACAGGCGAGCCAAAGCTGCTCGCATCTGCCTCCAAAGCCATCAATTTAGAAATGGTCAGAGAGGCTGAGGCTGAGGAGGCTAGGGAGGAGGCTGCGAGGAGGGCTGCTGAGGCTGTCGAGGAGGAGGCAGCTAAATAAAAGCCTGTTCGGGAAAAGGGAAAGTCTCCAAGCTTCCTAGCTAGAAGGGAGGAGACCTTGGCCCCAGCCTTGGTGGAAGCTCTTCCCGAGGAGGTCCGAAGCGCCACGGAGAACTTTTGCCGGTTCTGGACAGACAGGTGGCAGCTGCATGCCTCTTACTGTGATGCATCCGACTTGACGAGGGCATTGGTGAGCCAAAGCGTCAGAACTTTTGACCTCGCTCTTGAATGCAGGGAGGCCCTGAGTGATTTTCAGACAAGGACTAGGTCTTCGGAAAAGAAGACGGCCTCCCTTGCAGAGGAGGTTAAGGCGGCTAGGGCCAAGGCGGAAGAAGCCAAGGCCCAAAAACTTGAAGAAATGGCCAAGCTTGAGTCTGCCTTGACCCAGATTGAGGCCTTGAAGAAGGAAGTCCATGAGTCACAGTGCAAGGTGGCCTCCCTGACAAAGAAGGTAGAAGTCTCCAATGAGCACAAGAAAGTGACTGCCGAGGCCCTGGAGAAGGCAAATCTCTCTTTGGTGGGTGCCCAAGAGTCCAACCGGTTCTTGGAAACCCAACTCAAATGGTATGTGGATGATGCGTCCCATGCNCCCCATCTACCGAAGTTTAGATTAGTTCTCTTTTCAGTATTTTTCGAATGTAATGGCCTGAGGCCCACTTTTGTAATCTTTTTAAGATTAATATAATGCCTATTTCATTCATCGTTGTTTCTTTATCAAGTGCGCGCGCCTCGTTTAAGCAAATGAACATTAAGATCTGGAAAGTGTTGTTGAGGTACTTTATGTGGTCTTCGGCCTCCAAACTTCATGTCGTCCACGTAGATCTCCATTGTTTTGCCAATGAGGTCCATAAACATCTTGTTTATGAGTTTTTGGTAGGTTGCTCCGGCGTTTTTCAACCTGAAGGGCATCATTCTATAACAATAGAGGCCTCGGTCCGTAATAAAAAAGGTGTGCTCTTCATCGGTTGGGTGCATGGGGATTTGGTTGTAGCCGGAGTACGCGTCCATGAAGCTCAACAACTCGTGCCCAGCTATGGAGTCCACTAGTTGGTCAATCCTTGGGAGTGAAAAAATATCTTTCGGGCAAGCTCTATTGAGGTTGGTGAAGTCAATGCACACCCTCCACTTGCCGTTGTTTTTCCTTACCAAAACCGGGTTGGAGACCCATCTAGGGTAGGTTGCCTCTCGGATGAAGCCATTTTGGATGAGCTTCTGAACTTCTTCCTTTAGGGCCTCATACCTTTCAGGATTGAGGGCTCTCTTTTTTTGTCTATGCGGGGCAACCTTAGGATCAATTTTCAGGTGGTGGCAGCTGACCTTGGGGTCTATGCCTACCATGCCCTCATGCTTCCAGGCAAAGACATCAAGATTCTTGCTTAGGAAATCCTTAATCTTTTCCTTCAGAATGTTGGCTAGGCATTTGCCTACCTTCAGCACCTTTGATGGGTCTCGGGGGTCTACCGAGAAGCTTTCAAGTTCCTCTACTGGAGATGCCTGAGGCTCGTGTTCCATGTTGCGGGGGTCAATTTCATCGATGACCAGCGCCTCTGAATTAGGTGGTGCATCGATCATATCAACATCTTCTTGTTCGGTGGGAGCATCACCTAGGACATCAGCCATGACCACGTCAGCTATGATTACATGGATGTCCTAGGGCTCTGCCTTCTTGATGGAGCTTAGATAGCATTCTCTCGAGCCTCTTTGGTCGCCTCTCATCGTTGCCACCCCATTTCTGTTGGAAATTTCATGCACAGGTAGTGGATGGAGGTGACTGCTCCCAGTTCCTTCAGGGCTGGTCTGCCCAATACCCCATGGTAGGCCGACCTGTTGTCAACAATGAAGAACTCCATGAAGTTCGTCGTTGTTCGTGGGGATTCCCCCATCTCTACTGCTAGTGTTATCTTTTCTCTTGAAGTGATGCTATCTTCGGTAAATCCGTACAATGGAGTGGTGGTGGGCGTCAGCTGATGATCCAATATCATTTTATCAAAGACGAATCCGAATAGAATGTTGACGGAGCTGCCGTTGTCAACCAACATTCGTTTGAGCCCATTCCTGGCTATGACAGCCCTCACCACA